>NW_026020370.1:557500-829761 GCF_900185275.1 Solanum verrucosum
CAGGAATTCACACAAAACAAAAGTTTTTGTGTTGAACTTTTTTGAGAAATTCTTTTACGAAAGTGTTACATTTCCCTTGTTAATTTGGTTCTACTTGAACCTTGTGGACAAAGTTCTCATTTCAGGGGGTAATATTGTTGTGAGCATGGCTGGCCAAGTTGTTGGGCTTGAGGTTAAACCACAAAGAGGCCCAAGAATTAAACAGTTTAATACTTGTTTTTCTTGGGATACAGGTTGAGTATACTTTAAATGGTTGTCATCTGCAGTTTTTGGAGGATTAAGCGTATTATGAAGAAACTGTCTTTTCCTCTCATCTTCTTTCAAGAATCTTAACTTCTCATCCCCATTCCTATCTCTGTCTTTAGTTACTTGTTATTTTGGTACTTCCCTTTGTAATTCAAGTGTTGTTATTATAATTTGGTTATCAATGAATATAATGTTTATGCATCTGTATTGAGAATTCGGTTTTGTTTCAGTGACTAAAATTATTTTTATGTGGGATCAGTTCTATACTTAAAAATTGAATTATATTTGTGATGATTTTCTTTCCTTTTTAAGACGAATTTGGACTATGTCCATGAAACATATCAATTTCAACTCCAAATGGTCATGGATTTGACCGACATTTACTCTTTATGAGTAATAAATAGTAAGATTTCCTGAATCTATTGTAGGTACGTAAAATTTGCACTTATATTATATATGCTACCTAATATCCTTTATATTTGTCTAATGACACATTGAACAAATATTACTATATTCAAAATAGAATTTTATACACGCCAAATGATAAAGTTGCTTAAAAATTCTATTATATTTGTGCTATTTTTTTCCTTCTTAAGACGTGTTTTTAATATGACCATGAAACATATTAATTTCAATAACAAAAGGTCAAGGGTTTGAGCGACATTTAATCTATATGGGTTATAAATAGTAAAAATATTATTCCCTGAATCTATTATAGATACTTAAACTCTGCACTTATATGTGTTACCTAATACCCTTTATATTTGTCTGACAACACATTGAACAAATATTACTAGATTCAAAATAGAGTTTTATACACGTCAAAAGAGAAAATTGCGTAAAATTTGAACTATATTTTTGATGATTTTATTTCCATTTCAGAAGAGTTTTGAATATGACCATGAAACATATTAATTTCTATTCCAAAAGGTCTAGGGTTTGACCGATATTTAATCTTTATGATAGTAAGCATTCATATTCTGAATCTAGTATAGATACTTAAACTCTGCACTTATATTATATGTGCTACCTAAATCATTTATATTTGTTTGACAACACATTGAACAAATACTACTAGATTGAAAATAGATTTTTTACACACTTAAAGAGAAAGTTGCTTAAAAATTGAATTACATTTCTGATGATTTTTTTTCCTTTTGAAGATGAGTTTTGAATATGACCATGAAACATATTAATTTCAAATCCAAAAGGCCAAGGGTTTGAGCGTCATTTAATCTTTATGAGTAATAAATAGTAACAAAATATTATTTCTTGAATCAATTATAAATATTGAAACTCTGCACTTATATTATATGTGCTACCTAATACCCTTTATATTTGTCTGACGATAGATTGAACAAATATTAATAGATTCAAAATAGAGTTCTATACACGCCTAAAGAGAAAGTTGCTTTAAAATTGAATTATATTTGTGATGATTTTTTTCCATTTAAGATGCGTTTTGAGTATGACCATGAAACATATTAATTTCAATTCCAAAAGGTCAAGGGTTTGACCGACATTTACTCGTTATGATAGTAAAAAACTTATTTCCTAAATCTAGTATAGATACTTAAACTCTGCACTTATATGATACTCAGCAGAAGACTTACTCAACAAAATCAAAATTTCAATTGTATTGATCAACTCAAAAGTCTCAACAATACATAAACTCAGACATGCTTTGTAATGCTTAATCAAACATAAACGATTGACTCTAAGTCCCAAAAAATCACAAGGGAAAAATGAAAGACTCCTCAACTACTACTCTTTCTGAAGCCTCTAAATACTATGATAGATGTCGGGACTACACCCACGACATCCTAACAAAACTGAAATATAAATGTGGAACCCTCCAAAAAGTAAAGAGGCTCACCAAAGCTAACTGGAATGCAATTAGTATCAAAGAAGCAACTGTTTATGACCCTGAAAACGTGTATCTGCATCTTTTTAAAGATGTCGGCTTAATGACGTCAGTACATTTATGTACGAGCATGTAATGAGGAAAACTGAAAGCAATAGCTAATTGAACTTACAAGGATGGAAGGAGTACCCACCTCAACTTAACTCAATACAAAGAAAAAATGATAGATGCAATATTTAAAACATTATAAAACAGGGGATAAAACTCAATGATGTATAAAAATACAATAACATACTCTTCATTGTTATTAGGGAGATTTTCTAACCGACAACCATCACTACGAGCTACTTGATGATACAATGTCTCTCCCACACTGCCAGAACTCTCATATACCTTTTCGTGGTATAGAACACCTCAACTAAGTGGATCCACTAAGCTATACTTAAAAGCAATAATAAATCATCTAAAAAGTATGATATTTTACCCATGTTGGTATACATGGTTTATGAGGATTTTGAGTTGTTTGAACTCATACCCATATATGTGCTCAATACTACTCCCAATAATATCTAGTTCATGCTCAAATGTGGAAAACATAAATCTTTCTCAATTTGAGGTAATTACTTAAAAGATCCGCTTAAAATAGGCAATACTCTTAAACTTATCAGAACTTGTAACTCATTAAGAAATCAATATTTTTTTTCTTTGAAAATGTATAAGTGTTACATTTGGGAATACTTAGTTCCCTTATATTTAGTTTTGAAATATGAAACACAACTCTCCTCATTCTCATACTCACTTACTCAAGACTTAGCTCAAATCTTTAGTTAATTGCTAAAGGATTCTCAAATTTTGACTCAAAATGATCTCTTGAAATTTCCTCTTAACTTTACGTTAATTTTAAATGTAAATTAAGACTTTTGATTAGGATATGTATGGTCTCTCGGGGATTAATGGAGATTTTAAGAGTTAATATCAAGAAGAGAATGAAGACACGATTCGAAATAATGTATACAAAATAATGGACGGAGAAGAAAAGGACCAAGCAACCCTGGCGCATTAGTGGCGCACCGTGCTATCCCCAAGAGTATTTGGGATGTTTTGGGGTGCACTGTAGGCGCAGGGATCCAGCCCTCCTAACACCTTGGTGGTGTGTTGCCCCACCCCAAACCCAAAAATCCGATGAATTTTCTTGCTCAATTTTGGGTCTTAAATCATCCATAATCGATTGGGTTCTTCCAAACTATATTTAATTCACTAACCCAACACAAATTCATTGCAATCTCACCCAAGTTCTATCAAGAAACACCACTCATTCGCAAGACCCTCACCTCAAGAACTCAAAACCTTCATTATTAAAGAATGGGGCTAAAACTCAAGAATTTCTCAAGAATATCCTTAATAACGATCTTATGGACGAATTCGTGAATGAAATTACATGTATGGCATGAGGGCGAACAAACCAAAAACTTTGAGAAACTTACATACCTCGAAAGAACACTTGTTCTTAGCGAAATTCCTTAACCCTTGAATGAATGCTTGGAAACCCTATTTTTCACTTCTTGAAACCCTTATCTCAAAATATAAGCCTTTAGGAACCTGAAAAGGTGGCCTATATTAGATTAGACCCTTATTTGGGTGTGAAAAACGTTTTAGGCCTAGTGGACTAAGGAAAAGACCAAAATACATTTTCCTTAAACCAATGGAAAAACCTTAACTAGAGAGGCTTCACTCCAATGGCCATAAATTTTTACTCTGAGATCAGAATTTAGCAAACTTGGCAATATTGGAAAGGGAACCCAAAGACCTTTGATTTGATACAACATGGGCCACCTAAATTATTATGTGATAATAGCTATGGTCGTAGGAAGTTGACCCAAAACTAAAAACTAATAGATGTATGAGGTGTAACAATATCTCCCCCTTGGGAACATTCATCCTCGATGAGATCACTCTAATAAAAACATAGGTGGGAAGCATCTAACAACCCCAACTCAAGCGCACAACATGCAATTAACATAACTCAATATATCACCTTAAAGAGTATTTTACAAAGAGTTAGTACCTTTGTTAAGATTTTGTACGAAAGGAAAGAAACGTGTGTATCTCTCCTTCATATCCTACTCGGCCTCCCAAAAAATTGATTTCTCCATAAGACCTTGACTGATGCAACCTCCTTGGTCCTCAACTTGCGAACGTGACGATTAGGAATCTCAATGGGCACCTTCTCATAAGATAAAATGTCTTTGATACCAATATTCTCGTTAGGTACAATAAGTGAAGGATCACCCATATACTTCTTGAACATTGAAATGTCGAATACCAGATGAATCGCTGCTAAATCTGACGGTAGCTTCAACTCATAAGTTATATTGCCAACTACCTAGGATATCAGGTAAGGACCAATGTATTGGGGACTAAGTTTCCCCTTCTTACCAAATCTCATAAGACCCTTCATGGGTGAAACCTTCAAGTTGACCCAATCATCAACCTCAAATTTTAAGTCTTTCCTTCTAAATTGTTATAGGATTTCTGATGACTCTGCGCTATTTTCAGCCTTTCTTGAATAATCTTCACATGGACCAATTGTGTCCCTATCAATTCAGCTTCACCAACCTCAAGCCAACCAATAGGTGATCTACATCTTCACCCATAAAAAGCCTCATAAGGAGCCATTTGGAAATTAAACTGATAGTTATTATTGTAAGAAAACTCTATGAGAAGCAAGTGGTCATCCCAATTACCTTTGAAATCTATTACACATTCCCTTAACATATCCTCTAGGGTTTGGATTGTTCCCTCTGCTTGACCATCAGTCTGAGGATTAAAAGTAGTTTTCAATTTACCTTCGAACCCAAACTTTTCTAGAATGATGTAATGACCCTCCATGTCATTTTTCTGTTTATGCCTTCTTTCCATCATTTAGAGAGTTCCTATAACGAACACAGGCCATTTATGACTTGCTAGCACTGACTGTTCAGTCGCCTGGTCATTCATTTGGGTTTTATGCCCATTTTCCTATTTTAGAGTTTTTGAAACTTGAAAAGTTGATTTCACTCATAACCTCATGTAAACGACATCAGATGGGAATTTTGACAGTTGCATCAGCTTTGGAGCGGCCAAATTAGGCTAGTAGCATGGTTGCCACGAGTATTGAGGCTTTTGGTGCGACTCTTGGGGCCATTTGGCGCTTTAGCCATTGAATTTTGACTTTGTTTGACATTTCTCATCATTCTTAGTAAACATGCTCAGATGATAATTTCGGAGTGAGTCCCACATTTCTCGATTTTGACTCCAAAATTGGTTTATCTCCATTTTTGATGATTTTAGTGTATAAACGATCGTTTTAATGCTATGATTCTATTTTTGATAGTGTGGCATCAATTCTAGTCCATTCGGAAAGGAAAAGCTCCGGTAGAGTGATTTGGAGCATGCGTGGTTGGCCTTCAAGTAGATTATGACTTCCTTTCCTTTTAATTGAGCCTTATTGTGTAATTAGATGTTGAATTGTGTGAATCTGGGGTGGGATGCAAGGATTTATTCTCTTCAACTCAAAAATCATTTTGTAGGGTTAATTTTCGAGCTGTTTTGTGGTTAGTACCATGCATTCGAATGGGTTATTTATCGGTGGGTATTTGTGAATTACCTATTGGGCTGTTTGTTTGTCATTGCATCCATATTATCTACTTCGCTGTTTATTTATATTGAATTTATCTTTAACCCTAGCTTAGGATAGACTAGTGTTGCCTTAGACCCATGCGCCTGGTTGACTTTGGTATGTATCCGACGTTGATTCGGATGGACTAGGTCCTTGTACACAAGCATAGAAGACTTGGGTCTGATAGTTGACCCTAGCTTTGGGCTTTTTATTGCTTGTGATCCTTTTGGCTTCTGTCCCCATTTCTCTAATGCCGATGCGTTATTAGAAGCATAGTATTTTCCTGGTTTCAGTGTTTCGCGGTTGGTTCTTGTGTGAGGTAGTTAGTAGTTGATGTTGATCCACGATGTCTTGGAGTTGACTCACCCATTTTGATGTGGTTGGTAGTGGACGTCGATCCACAATAGCTTGGAATATGAGATCGTCTACAGAGTTGATTTTACCCGCATATTCATGCTGGCATTGGGCAGGGCCCTCAGGAGTGATAGTTGACTCACCTGGCTGGCATTGGGTAGGGCCCCGAGGAGCTTAGCTAGCACGGTAGTTGTATATAAGTTACTTAAGGTCCTCTTCGGAGTTTAAATGCCCGCACACTCTGTCTGGGTAGAGGAGGGCCCCGAGAGTACTAGATGGCACACTTTGCTGGCTTGGGCAGAGCCCCCAGAGTGTTAGCCTATTGGGCAGTTGGATTAGAGATTTTTGAGACGATTGATATACCTCAGTGCACCACTCGTCTGGCTAGGTAATGCCATAGATTTGCTGGCGGGCTAGTTGGCCCAATGTTGAAGTCAGACTTGTTGGCTGGGTTGGAGTTGTTGGTTGTGTTAGTTCGGAGTTGGGTTTCCTTTGGGTTCCGTAGTTGTGGCTTCTTAGTGTACATGTCGGGATTATGGGAGTCTGTTCGGGTTCTTGTTTGTTTATGCATGAGTGTACCAAGGGGGTCTTATCGAGGGCCTAGCTGGGCTTAAGTTAAATATCCTTAGACTAGCTCTTAGATTGTTCTGCTCTTATTTATGTTGACCTATGTTCATGTTTGATATTATCTTTTCCATCTGTTTTTACCTTTCTTTCCTAGTCGGCCTATCATGCCTAATGGGTACCTGTCGCTTTGGTACTCATTCTAAACTCTACATCTGTTTTCATGATGTAGGTCCGAGCACCAGCTATGAGCATTGAGGTCGAGCCCACAGTAGTTTGTTTTGGAGACGAGGGTGACCTTATGGCGTTCTGGGATTTCCTATCTCCATTCCCTATTTACATGTTAAGTTGCCTTTTGCTTTTTGAGGGACTCTTGTTTCTATGGTACAATTTTAGGACTTGTACTCTTTCATTGGTTCTGCATGTGTGACTTCCAGGTTCTAAGAGGTATCTTTCGTATATATAGTTTTGGGTTTGCTTCCGCCTTCCTCTTATTTGTTCTGTTTATTTATGATTCACTTAGTTGAGGATACCCCCCCCCCCCTCAGTCCCATTACTCTCAAGTTGCAGAACAGGGTTTGGCTTGCCTATTGGTGGGTTGATAGGCATCATCATGGCTTGAGAAATTGGGTCGTGACAAAATACTTCCAAAATTGAGTGGTTAATTGTGCACTCCTGAGATTATATAAACATGAACTCCATGAAGCAGTACTACATCTTGAATGTACAACTTGACATAATCTTATGCTAAATTTGTGGTCTTTACGAGCAAGAAATGGGTTGATTTAGTCATCTGCTCTATAATCACCCAAATCAAATCATGTTGAATGCGTGATCATGGCAAGCCAATAATAAAATCCATATTAATCATCTCTCACTTCCATTCCGGAGCAACTATGTTCTGAGCCACACCATTGGGCCTTTGGTGCTCTAGCTTGACTTGTTGGCAATTCAGGCAGTTAGCAACAAACTTTGCAATGCACATCTTCATACCACTCCACCAATAGACATCTCTCAAGTCATGGTACATCTTTGTGGAGCCAGAATGGATGGAATATCTGGAACTATGAGCCTTTGCCATGATCCTCTCTAGGAGATCATCCACCATTGGCACACACAATGTACCTTGATACCTCAACACAACATCTTTCCCTTGTTCAAATGTCATCACCTTTTACTTATGAAAATTTGCCTTTAGTTCAAGTAAAAGAGGGTCTTGGACTTGCTTATCCTCCACTTAAGACACTAGTGATGATTCAGCCCATTCATCACCACAACACCACCATCGTTGGAATCCAATAGACGGACTCCCAAATGGGAAAGTATATGAACTTCCTTAGCTAAATCTTTCTTGATTTCCTCAATATGAGAAGTACTTCCCATAGATAACCTACTCAAAGCATCATCAACAACATTACCATTACTTAGGTGATAGAGGATACTCATATCGTAATCCTTGAGAAATTCTAACCACATCCTTTCTCTGAGATTAATCTCTTTCTGAGTGAAAACATACTAGAGACTCTTGTGATCAGTGAACACATCTACATGAACACCATAGAGATAGTGATGCCATATTTTCAAGCCAGGTACTACCGCTGCCAACTCAAGATCATGAGTTGGGTAATTCTTCTCATGAACATTGAGTTGTCTAAAGGCATAAGATATAACCTTACCATTCTGCATCAATACACAACTAAGTCCAACTCTGGACGCATCGCATTAAATAACAAATCCTTTTGGACCCTCTAGTGGGGTCAACATTGGTAGCAGTTAACCGAGTTTTCAATTCTCGAAAGATTTTCTCACAAGCTTCAGACCATTGAAACTTAACTGTTTTCTGAGTCAAATTCATCAACTAGGATGAAATTAAGGAAAAACCCTCAGTGAACCTTCTATAATAACCATCCAATCCTAAGAAACTCCTCATATCAGTTGGAGATGTGGGTCTAGGCCAGATCTGAACTTTTTCAATCTTCCGAGTGTCAACTCGAATTCCTTCACATGATACAATGTAGCCTAAGAACGCAACAGACTCAAGCCAAAATTCACACTTAGAGAATTTAGCATACAAGTCTCTATCCTTGAGAGTTTGGAGGACTATTCTAACATGAATATCATGATCCTCCTCACTCCTCATATAAATCAGTATCTCATCAAAAATACGATAACAAACATTTCAAGATACAGCTTAAACATTCACTTTCTAAGATCCATGAATGTCTCAGAAGCATTAGTCAAACCAAAAGATATAACAAGAAACTCATAATGACCATAACGGGTCATGAATGTTGTCTTTGGGATGTCATTTTCTCTTAATTTCAATTGATGATAGCCGGATTTGAGGTCTATCTTAGAAAATCAAGTGGCACCTTGAAGTTGATTGAAAAGTTCATCAGTTCTCGGAAGGGATACTTATTCTTTATAGTGACCTTGTCCAACTAGCAGTAATCGATACACATCCTAAGAGAACCCTCTTTATTCCTCTCAAATAAGACCAGACGCCGCAAGGTGAGACACTAGATTGAATGAAACATTTTTCGAGAAAATCTTTCAACTGCTCTTTTAACTCTTTTAACTCAGGTGGAGCCATTTTATATGTGCAATAGATATAGGTCGGGTATAAAGAAGAATATCTATGTTGAAGTCTATTTTTCTCTCGGGAGGGACTCTGGGAAGATCATCTAGAAAAGACCTTTGGAAATTCACTCATAATTGGAACTGGCTATATAGGTGGTGTCTAAACACTAGATTCATTAACTCGGACTAAATGATAGATACACCCCTTAGAGACTAACTTTTTAGCCTTAAGGTACGAAAATGAAACGACTCTTAGGCACTACTGAACTAATCATCTACTCTAAAACTTGTTCATTAGGAAACTGAAACTGGACTACTAGAGCTCTACAATCAACTGAGGCGTAACAAGCATGAAGCAAGTCCATATCTAGAATAACATCAAAGTCTATCATGTCTAGCTCGACTAAGTCAGCCATGGTGTCCTTGTGATTGAAACAAATTGTACAATCACAATACACACTCTATGCTAGAATAGACTAACCAACATGGGTAGAAATGCTGAAGGGCTCAAGAAGTCGTTCACGAATAATATCAGACCTCATAGCTACACACGGAGTCACAAAAGAAAGACTCACACCTTGATCAAGTAATGCATAAACATCAAAAGTAAAGACTTTGGTCATACCAATGACAACATTTGGTGAATTCTCCTACTCTTGGTGACTTGTTATAGCATAGAGATTTTTTGCTCCTCTGCCTGTCCTGAAGTAACTCCTATCTAAGTAGCTTTGTCTGCTTGAGCCATAGAAGATAATTGGTCTCTGTTTCCCCCATTATCCTGCTTGTTCTTAAGGACACTCTCTCATGAAGTGACCTATTTGTCCATACTTGAAGCATCCATTAAAGCCATAATAACTTCTCATAGGTCGTTTTTATCACACTTAGCACATGTAGGGATTTAATTCGCACCTTGTGCAACACTACCCTGAGACCGAGCATGTCGAGCTCTGAAATTGTGGGAATTCAGGTTATTGAAATGATCTGTGTTCTTTGGTACAGGAGCTAGCTGACGATGGGGCCAGTCGAGTTGACCTTTTCTGAAATAAGGACCGGTTCACATTTCCGGTCTTCTGTTGACCGAACTCATGGATTGATGTCTTAGCCCTCTTACTGTGGAACTCTTCCATGACTTTCAACTTATCTTCTTCTACTTGATGAACATAGATCATAATCTTGGCTATGTCTATGTCCTCTATCAACTTAGCTGCCTTACCTTCCTTACTTGACAATCGGGATAGCCCAGATATAAACAAGTTCATATTGCTTCTCATATCTGCCACCATCTCAGGAGCATAATAGGGTAGTTGACTGAACTTGAGGTTGTACTCGTGCACTCTCATGAACACCTATTTAAGATTGAGAAATTCTCTTACCCTTGATTCCCTCAGCTCCTGGGGGAAAGAAGCGCCCTAAGAAAGCACTTTCAAAAACAGCTCAACTTACAAGTATTGCCCCTTCAGTATTGCTCTTATTCCATTGTTCGTACCAAATCCTAGCAACACCGTTGAGCTGGTATGAAACTAACTTCACACCCTCAACATCGATAGCATGCATAACCTCAAACACATTCTGTAGTTCCTCTACAAAATTCTTCGTATCCTCAATGATGTTTAACCCTGTGAACTGTGGGGATTAATCCTCAAGAACTTACAGATCCTGAATGTATCAGCTACTTCCTCACGAACCACCCTTTTTGGGCCAACTTGATTTGCGACCATTTCACTCAACATCAGAATAGCATCACAGAACTCAGCACTGGTGACCTCTCCCTTAAGGGGGTTGCCCTTCTGGTCCATTAAGTGCCTTTAGACCTTGCCCGTTAACATTCCTTCTAGCAGAACGTCCTAAAGCAGCTCTTTGTGGAGGCATAATCTGAAATGATACGCATAACCATAAAATAAAAGGAAACTTTGTTAAAGTTGATTTGTATTGCACGAAATGGAGTAAGAAGGAACTTAAATGCTTCCTAAATGTTCAGGCCTCCTAATTATAGATGTTGCACACTTCACACCGATAACAAGGACTCTACAAACACAACATCATACACGCCCTAAGACTCTTGAACTGTGTGTTCTTATATCAACTTTATCACACCCCGAGGCTACACCCTAGATGTGTCCAACACTCGAGAACTATCGTTGGTCCCCAAGCGAACCCTTGGCTTGGCCCTCTACTCACCAAAAGACTTACTCAACAAAACAAGAACTTTAATTGTAATGATCAACTAAAAAGTCACAACAATAGATAAACTAATACATTTCTGGAAATACTTAATTAAACATAAACGATTGAATCCAAGTATCAAACCATCTCAAGGGAAATAGTGAAAGACTCCTCAAGTACTACTCTCTTTGAAGCATCTAAATACTATGATAGATGTCGGGACAAGACCCACGACATCTTAACAAAACTAAAATATAAATGTGGAACCCTCCAGAAAGCAACGAGGCGCACCAAAGCTAACTGGATTGGAAATGGTGTCAATGAAGCTTATGTTGATGACCCTAAACACTTGTATCTACATCATAAAAAGATGCAGGTCAGGAGTCGTTAGTACATTGAATGTATGAGCGTGTAAGGGGGAAGACTGAAAGAAATAACTAACTGAACTAACAAGGCTGGAAGGAATACTTATCTCAAATCAACTCAATACAAAGAAACAATGATAGATGCAATATTTAAAATATTATAAAACAAGAGATAAAACTCAATGATGTAAAAAAAATACAATAATATACCCTTTACTCTTATTTGGGAGATTGTCTAACTCACAACCATCCCTATGAACAATGTGATGATACAACATCTCACTCATGCTGCCAGAACTGTACTATACCTTGCCGGGGGTATAAAACACATCCACTAAGTGGATCTACTAAGCTATGCTTAAAAGCAATAAGGAATAATCTAAAAAGTATGATCCTTTAAACTTGTTGGCATACATAGTTTATGAGGATTTTTAGTTGTCTGAATTCATCCCCATATCGATGCTCAATAATAATCCCAATAATATATAACTCATGCTAAAATTTAAAAAACATAACCCTTTCTCAATTTGCGGTAATTACTCAAAAGATCCTCTTAAAAGTGGGAATACTCTGAAACTTCTCTGAACTTGTAAACTCATATAGAAATCGATGTTTCTCTCTTTGAAAATGTAAAAGTGTTATATTTGGGAATACGTAGTTCCATTATACTCATTTTAAATATGAAACACAACTCTCATTCTCATACTCACTAACTCAAGACTTGGCTCAAATCCTTAGTTGATTGCAAATGATTCTCAAATTTTGACCCAAAAGGATATTTTGAACATTCCTGTTAACTCTACTTTAATTTGAAATGTAAATTAATAAATTTGATTCAGATATGTAGGATCTCTGTAGGAGTAATGAAGACTTTAAGAGTTAATGTCAAGAAGAGAACGAAGACTGATTCAAAAGAATGCATACGGAATGCAGAATAGAGAAAAAAAGGGCCAGGCGACCCTGACGCATCAGTGGCGAGCTGCACCATCCCCAAGAGTACTGGGGCTGTTTTGGGCCGCACTGCAGGTGCAGGGCGCCAACCCTCCTAGTGCATTGGTGGCGCATTGACATACCTTGAACCCAGAAATCCGATGAATTTTCTTGCTCAATTTCAGGTGCTAACTCATCTTGAATAGATTGGTTTCTTCAAAACATTCTTCGATTCAGAAACCCAACACAAATTCATTAAAATCTCACCCAAATTCTATCAAGAAACACCACTTATTCGCAAGAGCCTCACATCATGCACTCAAAACCTCCATTGTTAAAGAATAGGGCTAAAACTCAAGAATTTCTCAAGAATCTCATTAATAACGATCTTATGGACGAATTCGTGAATGAAATTACATGTATGGCATGAGGGCGAACAAACTCAATACTGTGAGAAGCTTACATACCTGGAAACAACACTTGTTCTTGGTGAAATTTATCAACCCTTGAATGAACGCTTGAAAACCCTCTTTTCCTCTTCATGAAACCCTTCTCTCAAACTCCAAGCATTTAGGAATGTGGAAAAGTGGTCAAAATAAGATTAGACCCTTATTTGTGTGAGAAAAGTGATTTAGGCCTCGTGAGGTAAGGACAAAACCAAAATACCCTTTCCTTAACGGATAGAAAACCCTTAACTAGAGTGGCTTAACTCAAATGGCCATAACCTTTTGCTCTAAGCTAGGAATTTAGCAAACTTGGAGGCTTTGGAAAGAGGACACAAATGCCTTAGATTTGATACCCTATGGGCCACCTAAGTCTTTATGTGCTAAATAGGGCTGGGCATTCGGTATTTCGGTTTGTTTTTTTTAGTTTTTTCAATTTTCGGTTCTTGTACAACGTGTACCGAACACCGAACCGAAATAATTTTATTCGGTTTGGTTTTTATTATTTCGGTTCGGTTTTTGTTATTTTGGTTCGGTTTTTGTTAATTCGGTTTTTTGTTATGGGCCTGCTTAGTGGGCATTTTAAAATTTTGTAATTTTTTGGTTTATTTTATTTATGTTTATTTTACTCTGTTTTTCAAATTATTGTATGATTCAATATAATAAATTGTCGTTAACATTGAAATTTAGCCTTGTTATAACATTGAAATTTACCGGTCGTTGTTGTGCTACGGCTGCCTGCTGGTCGATTGGCGGCTATTGCGTGCTGCTAGTCGCTGAAACGGTCGACGCTTCTATAGTCTGTAGACGACTAGACGTGGGAAGTGGGAACGGTAATTGTTGCCTTTTGGAAAGTGGGTCTGTAAAGTTGAGAAGTTTGAAAAGACAAACTTTTGTTTTTAATTTTAAATTATAATATTTATTTTTTAATATTAATATTTAATATAATATTAATATCTATTATAATATAATATATTTCGGTAGACCGAAATACCGAATTACACAAAAATTACATACCAAAAACCGAACCGAAAAATACAAAACCATATACCGAATACCGAACCGAAAAACGAAATACCGAATTACCAAAATAATTCGGTACGATTCGGTTTTTCGGTTTTTTGGTGTTTATGCCCACCCCTAGTGCTAAAACATATATTCGTTTGAAGTTGACCCAAAACTAAAAACAGATCGAAGTCTAAGGTGTTACAATGGCCATGAAACATATTTATTTCAATTATAAAAGGTCAAGGGTTTGACTTACTATTTATGATAGTAAAAAAACTTATTTCCTGAAACTAGTATAGATACTTAAACTCTGCCCGTATATTATACTAGTTTATGGGCATGTGTGTTGCACGTGTATCCCATGTAAGTTTTTTAAATTGGTTAAATCGATAAAAAATTTATGAAAATATATATGTAATGAGTAATAAAATATAATAATTAAAAAATGAATCTTTAAAACTGTGAGAAGAAATAGCAAATGAGGGGCGTATGATAATGTTTAAACAAAATTAATTTTAAGCAATAAATTGTTAATTTGAACTTCTGTTAATAGTAGTACAGTTCCGATAAAAAGTCATAACTGGCTAATTTGAGCCAAAAATAAAATACAAACTTACGATGATCAGAAATTCATCAAAATCAAATTTAAAAAAGTTTAATAGAGACAAAAATACAAAAAAAAAAATAGAGAAAAAATACAACATACACATCCTTGTTAAGACTTTATTCAAAAGAATATAGTAGATGTGAAATAAATACAGAATTAGTACATAATTTTCTGAGTCTTGTCTTCACCTTCTCCCATAACCAATCAAAATTCAATAGTCTTTTTCATTGAATCAAATTCAAACATGAACCAAATGACAAATAGTACACTAATGATATAACTATTTCACTACTTTTTTTTGGTAACTAACATTTTATTAATTACATGAGGAAAACATTACAAATCAAGCAACTAACACATCATGCTTTATTCTCAAGCTTAATCTCATCGTATTACAACTCTAACAAAAAACAACCTATTGCTTAGAATTAAAACCATTAATAACATTTTTAATACTAGCTGGAGCTCTAGCAATAGTCATAGGCCTGCGTTCCCAATCTCAGTAATAACATATCCCCATTATTCCATCCATTCATAATTTCCAAATACTATTTCACTACTTTATTATTGAATGAAAAGTATAATCTTGGATAGGGGGTCTCATGAAACCAGTAAGATGAATTTATATATACTTAAAAATGGAGGAGTATTAGAAAAAATCATAAAGTTTTAAATTAAATATTTAGAAGTTATGAATATAAAAAAAAAAGTAACAATAAAATAAGTAATTGAATATGGGTTATGAAAATGAGTATTTAAAGCAAATAAAAACTTATTAAAAAGAAAAATAGTGCAAATAATATTTAAATTGAAAAAAGAACATACCTAATAATTTTGGAGGTTTCCACTAATGTTTATTTCAACGTGAAGGTTATGAGCATTCCCATTTATAAGTTTTTGTTTAATATAGAATTTTTATCATAATAAATAGGAAAATTGAACAACTCCTGATAACGGAAGAAAATCAAAACACTAGAAGCTTTGAAACGTAGGAGGTATGTTAACTGTTAAATAAATATTAATTATTAATTTTGATAAGGAATAATTTTGTAATAAAAACAATTTAAAGAAAATAATTTGCAGTAGAGTATAATTTTACTTCTAGATATAGGTAATTCAACTTATAATGGGTATTTTTGTAATTCAACTTTCAACATTGGGCTTCCCACTTTTAATATATATATACATGCCCAAAGAGAAAGTTGCTGAAAAATTCTACATTTGAAGAGTTTGAAAGGCATTGCTCTCTATTTGGGCAATTTTACGAAAATAAAATAGATGGTTGCAGGACAACATAAATTCAAACGTCTAGTTTTTAGCAAAATTTCAGGTACAATTATAAATATCATATTTATGTTATTTACTTTATGTATTAATGATAAAGTGAATTTCAAATGAAGATGATGAGATATTTAGTAGGGTTCGTGAGAAAATCGATATGAAAAATAATAAAAAAGGAGATATGTTTTACTAAATAATTTTTTTCTAACAATGGCTTATGCACCATTTATTTGCATTAATATTAGGAGTACATTTGAATGATTAAATGTTATCTTTAGATCAAAACAAAATGATTAAAATTATTTGTCTTCAGTACCTGAATATTCATACTTTATTTATTTTTAATCATAATAAATATACAATTTAAATAAAAATTAGTTAAATATTTGAATATATATATTCAACATAACAAAATTACTATTTGATATAAAAATATGTATGATTGATGATGGTGTAGATAGTTAGTAGTGTGGTAAGTCACATGATAATGATAGTTGGTATTAGTGATGGTAGAGTTGATTAATTTTAATAGTTGATGATGTAGGAATTGATTATAGTTATTAGTGGTGATATTGGCTAATAGTGATTCTGAAGGTGATGATAAGTATGGTAGGATTGACAATATTAGTTGACAGCAATAGTGGTTGCAACTAATGGTTGTGATGGCAAGGATGAATGGTAGTTGACAACGATAATATTTCTTGTGATGACAGAGCTAGTTAACAGTTGTGGAGAGAGTGATGATAAAAATAATTAACACAAAAATACCTTTTAATGGCTTCAACATTTATATTTTATGAAAGTGTGAATCTGAGTGATTTAGACCTTAGGCTATTAAGAGTGTGAATCGTTACCCAACCCTACCCAAGTAGTGGGCTGGCCCAGGGCCAAACCATTTTGACGACTCTAGTATTATTACTTGAAATTTTTTAGAGGAGTTTCCTTAGTGTGATGTTCACGTGACATGCCATATTGTTCTAGAATAATTTTATATATGACTTTAGAGGATAAAATATAAATTTTACCATAAGTTTGCTCAAACGATTTTTTTGTGTCAAAAATAATTTATCAAATATTTTGTTTAACTTCTATTATTAGCATTTAAAATTCTAAAACTATAATTTATAAAGTGAAAATGTTAGGGCTTCTTATGTAACTGTACATGTGACAAAAAATATTTTAATAAAAATGGTCGCATATATATGTAATGGATTAATATTGTATAAATTAATTATGTAGTATATATCAATATTGTGCAAATAGTACATAATCATGTACACAATTGCTTCTTCTTTTTTTCTAATTCAAACCGATTCAAATCTCTTCTAGATAGTCTTATAATTTAGATATGAGCTCATCTAGATATATTATTTCATTTTTTCAACTGTATATAGATTAGATTTTCCACATTAAATTAACTGTATTTAGATTATATTTTACACATTAAACTTCAAATATATATAAATATATTATATTGTGGAGATTAAGAAACCAATATTTTGTTGTTTTAATTGGAGTATTAGATTCATCGGCTATCAATATGTGGAAGTGGAACACTCACAAGTTCCTCCGCAACCCCTATCCACTACAAGGTACTGTTGGATATTGGAAATCGTATATATTAGTTGAGAATTTGATTTTATTTTTTTTGCTTATTGAGTTATGAATCTTAAATGCTATATGACTTATTTCAAACAATTTCTTCTCTAAGGGATTTTTGAGACCTTATAAAATGACTTTAATGGTAAAAAGTTGGTATTTTAAAGTTATTTTTAGGGAAAGGGATCAAAACCCCAATATCCACTGAAAATTAGATGCATTTACCTTTAGGGCATATTCAGGCAGTTGTTGAGAGACCTCAGCTAAGAGATCACTGACTTGTTGACTTCAAGGGTGAGCTAGTTTGTTCAGGCTACTATGGATTCATCTAGGATCTTACTCCATTTCCTTTAGACATAGACTTTATAGACTCTTTACTTTATGTTTAGTCATTTTGGGGATTGCATCCCCATATATTACACCATTTAGTTAGAAGTTTTCGTACAATGACTTTCAGGTTTCTAGGGGTTGAATTTTCTCTTGGTTATGTTTGTTTTTGATAAATTACTGAGTTTATGGGAACTTGGATTTTAAATTGATTATTTAAACATATTTCTACATCTTTTAATGTTTGTCTTTTGATTAGTATCATTTAGTTGGGTTGTAGTAATGATTCTCCCACCAGAGGATTAGTGTGGGTGCCAATAACAACGGTTTAGATCGTGACAAAGTTGGTATCAGAGCCCTAGGTTTATTGATCTTTTTGTACCAAAATGATTCTAGTAGAGTTTTGCAGAACGGTACAAATATGTCTATACTTTTCTTGGAGAGGCTACAGGGGTTTAGGAAAAACTCTCCATCTTCTTCTCCCAATGTGCTATAACCTGATTCCGATTGGCATGTGGTGATCCAAATTCATATCTAATCTTTTTAACTCTTCGATCCCTAGATGGTTAACATGTGAAACAACTATGCTAGACCAGTAGCTTCTATCAATAAGCCAGCAGGAGAGACTACACCGAGAGGATGTGGTTAAGGTAGGGTTAGCGGAAGAGGAAGGGGCAGAGGCCGAGAAAGGGTAGCATCCGCCGGGGATGAAGCCCAAGATGAGAATGTACCTAGGGAAGAGCCCCCTCCCCCACCTAGGATGAGATAGAAAAGAATGTAGAAATTGAGGTGGAAGAGCATGTTGAACAATACGAGGATGCATAAGATGGGACTACATGACTTCCCCCTTTAGATCTAGCTATAGCTCATCAGATTTTGACTTTTCTACGTGAGTTGGTGCAAATTCCTTAACCTCTAGTCATCTGTCCCATTGTTGCTTAAGTCCCTAAGATGGATGGAGTGTTGGGAGCTGATACCTTCTTCCGTCCACTTTTGGGCCCGGCAGTGAGCACGAGATGCTGACCATGTTTATGAAGTTAAAGTCGTTAGTGTTCCATGGTTTTGAAAGTGAGGATGCATATGACTTCATCCTATATTGCTATGAGAGACTTCACAAGTTGGGCATTGTGCACCAACATGGAGCTGAGTTCGTGACCTTTCATCTTCAAGGTAAGGCTAGGCAGTGGTGGAGAGCCTTTGTGGAATGTTGATTGCAAGTTTTTCCTCCACTTACCTGGGTTCAGATCAATGCCTTGTTTTTGGAGAAGTATGTGCCTCGGACAATGAGGGACCGCAATTAGGATGAGTTCATGACTTTAGGGCAGGGTGGTATGACTGTAGCTGCTTATGAAGCTAAGTTCCATGCCTTGTCCAGATATACGACCCAGTTGGTGGCTACAAAAGAAGAGAGGATTTGTTTGTTCGTTAAGGTATTGAATCTCGAGTTGCAGGTATTGTCTGTTCACATGACCTCTACAAGTAAAAGCTTTAATGAAGTAACAAACTTTGTGAAGAAGGTAGAAGGAGTTCGACATGATGGGACGGGCAGGCCAAGGCTTTGGCAAAGAGATCCAAGAATACATATAACTTTAATGGCTCCTACTCTAGAGGTTTAGGTAGGTCGACAATTGTAGATCGTCCAATTCATTCAAATATGCCCTCTTTTATGGGTGATTACCCAAGAACTACATAATAGATTGTTGCTTAGGATGGCTACTGTTTTGCACCAAGCAACATGTCGTGTCTTGACCGTTGTTGTTATAATTGTAGAGAACTAGGACACATTAAGAGAGATAGTCCCCACACGTGCATGATTGAACCTGAATAGCAACAAACTAGAGCAGTGTACGGTGGGCGGAGGTAATAATGGAAGAGGACGTCCACAAGATGGGCGAGGAGAAAATCAGAGAGGTCGTAGAGGCTGGGGAAATGGTAATGAAGGTAGGGGAGCATTGTAACCAGGCAGAGAGGTTGCATGTTAGGATAAAAGGGATCAGTTTTATGCCTTTCCAGGAAAGACTGAGGTCGAGGAGTCTGATGTAAGGATCACATGTACTATTCTTGTCTGTGACCAGATGGCTACTATTTTGTTTGATCCGAGTTGCACTTACTCTTATGTATCAGTATAGTTTGGCTTTGGATTTGATGTGATTTGTGATGTACTTGATGCCCATATCCATGCTTCTACCCCGGTTGGAGAGTCTCTCGTAGTCACCCATGTCGATTCTGCTTGTTCTGTCTTCTTTATAGATTTTCAAACTTGGACTGAATTGGTTATTTTGGATATGATTGACTTCATGTAATATTAGGCATGACATAGTTGTCCCCCTATTATGTTGTGCTTAATTGTAATGCTAAGATTTTGACTCTAGAGATCCCGGGTAGGGAAAAGTTAAAGTGGGAAGGGGTGTAGAAGCCTAAGCCAGCTAAGATCATATCTTTCATTCGGGCTAGGAAACTAGTGGGGTAGGGTTGTTTGGTATATTTGGCTCATATACGTGATGTCAATGCAGAGTCCCCCTCTATTGAGTCTATTTCTGTAGTTTCTATGTTTAAGGAAGTGTTTCTTACTGATTTATCTGGTACGCCTCCAGATAGAGATATAGATTTTTGTATTGACTTGGAGCTGGGCACTCACCCAATATCTATCCCTCCTTATCGCATTGCTCCAACAGAGTTAAGAGAGCTTAAGATCCAGATCAAAGAGCTTCTTGATAAGTGTTTTATCCTTCTTAGTACTTCCACATTGGGTGCTCCTGTCTTGTTTGTTAAGAAGAAGGATGGTAGTATAAGGATGTGCATAGACTATCGATAGTAAAATCGGGTCACCATTAAAACTAAGTGCTCATTGCCTCGTATAGATGATCTCTTTAACCAGTTGTTAGGTGCATCGGTATTCTCAAAAATTGATCTAAGGTCTGGGTACCATCAGTTAAAGAACGTACCCAAGACGGTGTTCAGGACTCGGTATGGGCACTATGAGTTCCTTGTGATGTCATTTAGGTTGACTAATGCACCTGCAACCTTCATGAGTTTGATGAATGGTGTGTTAAAACCATTCATGGATTCCTTTGTAATGTCATTATTGATGACATTTTATTCTATTCTAAGAGTGAGGAAGAGCATGTAGACCATCTTCATAATTTTTTGGGTGTCCTTAGGAAACAAAAATTGTATGCAAAATTTTCTATGTGTGAATTCTGATCGTGCTCTATTGCCTTTTTGGGGAATGTAGTTTCAAAAGAAGGGGTAATTGTAGATCCCCAAAAGATTGAAGCAGTCAAGAATTGGGTCTGGCCTTGTTCTGTCACTGAGGTCAGGAGTTTTGTAGGGCTATCCAACTACTATCAGCTGTTTGTGAAGAATGTTGCCTCTACTTCCATGCACTTCACAAGGATGACTCAAAAGGAGGTGCCTTTTGAGTTGACTGACAAATGTGAAGAGAGCTTCAAAATTTTTAAGACTCTTCTGACCTCAACACCTATTCTGACATTCCTAGTGGAAGGTAAGGATTTCATTGTTTATTGTGATGCTACACATTTTGGCTTGGGTGTTGTGTTGATGAAGGATAAGAAAGTTATATCTTATTCTTCACGACATTTGAAGATTCATCAGAGGAACTACCCGACGCAGGATTTGGAGTTGGCAGTGGTAGTGTTTGCTCTCAATATTTGGCGACATTATCTCTATCTAGTCAAGTGTGAAGTGTTCATTGATCATTGCAGTCTAGAACATGTGTTCACTCAGAAAGACTTGAACCTGAGACAGTGAAGATAGATGGAGTTACTTAAAGATTATGATGTCACCATTCAGTTCCATCCAGGTAAGGTTAATATGGTGGCAGGCGCATTAAGCCAGAAGATAGTGAGTATGGGCAGTTTAGGTTGCTTTAGTGTGTCAAGGCGATCACTGACTTGTCGAGTTCAAGGGTGAGCCAGTTCCTTTAGGCTACCTTGGATTCATTTAGGATCTTAGACAATTTCTTTCTGACATAGACCTTTCAGACTCATTAATTTATGTTTAGTTGTTTTGGGGATTGCATCTCCTTATCTTAGACCGTTAAGTGAGATGTTTTAGTACAATGACTTTCAGGTTCTAGGGATTGTTGACACCCAATTTTAACACTTATTTCTTCTAATTCATTAGTGTCGAGCTTCTATATGAATAACATGTTAAATTATCCCTTTTTCACACCTATTTTTACTACTAAGACTATATCCTATTACTGTTGTTATTGTTATGTCACAATTCTATAATTACTACAATATGTATATTTTACTCTTAAAATTATAGTATCGCCTTTTACACCTTTTCTTAAAAATCACTCCCTCCGTTTCAAAAAGAGTAGCCTTGTCTGACTTGGCACGAAGTTTAAGAAAATAAAGAAGACTTTTGAATCTTGTGCTCCTAAATTAAAGCTACGTCAAATGTACAAAATTGCCCTTTAATCTTGTGCTCTGAAATATGTCACATGGAAAGCTGAAAGTAAAATGTTACCAAAAAAGGAAAGAGGTCATTCTTTTTTAAACAAACTAAAAACAAAAAGAGGTCATTCTATTTTAAACGGAGGGAGTAATTGTTATCGCTTTATTTCAAGTTTCATACTTATGGAATTAATTATAAGTCCTTATTTTTAAAATTTTTAATATTGATATTTTTAATATGTAATTATTAGTTGTCATCTTTTAAAATATTTTGTATTAGTTATTAAGCTAGAAGCCCAAATTTATATAAAGAAAAAAAAGGAAATGGCCAAAAAGTCCACCCTATACCAACCATTCCAACCCACATTTTATATTATAATCTATCCAAAAATAGCACAAACAAAGGCCCAAACCCGTGTCTTATTCATAAGCAAACTGCCAAAACAAATTAGGTCATTTTTCTTTCATCAATTTGTTCCTCCTTCCCCTTTAAATGGCTAAAGCTTCACGTTTCTTTCACCATGGACAGAGGCTCCTCTCCATTTTCGTACAAGCTTCAATAACTCCATCAACTCTCCTTAGTTCTCTCTCTTTCTGACAGATTCAGTCAAGAAGAGGCCAAAAGATTTCTGATTGTTTGATTTGCTAAAGAGTTGGGGTTTGATTCAAAATTCAAACGATTATTTACTCCTACACAAATTGTAATAAGAGGAACCCTAGTTCGTCACTATAAATAACAGCTCTTACATACATTTTTAACCAAGCTTTTCTTCCCACGATATCACCTTGAACCACTGCTTTCTGCTCTCAAAAATTATCTTTTGTATTCGTTCGATCTTGGCTAAAAACTCTGGTTTTGAGCTTACTCGAGTTTGTCGTTATTCGAACGTAGGCCTTCGACAAAAGCACCTATGTTCACTGCCCGACAACATGTAACACTCGCCCCTTTCTTCCTCTGCTTTGTCACTGGGTTAAAGTGCTATGTATACCTTAAGAGATTTATATGTCAAGATACAATTTTGATTATTTTGGATGCACTGACAGTAGTGTTAAAAATGTGATTGTGTCTCTTTCCCATATATTTAGAAATATTATGTAGGTGCTCATGTTCTTGTTTATTTTTAATTAAAAATGAGATTAAATATTAATATAAAAAGCATCTCAGTGTATAAAATATTTTACAATAGGAGGGTTAGAAAAGATACCGTAGCTAAGAAATGTGATTAAAATAATCTATCTAGTTTAAGATTTGATTAGTTAATATTCAAAGTCCATTTTGGGCATTTAGATCCCAATTTGCATGAATTAGGTGATTTTCAACCTATGAGAATTTTGGTGATATAGCTTTCAGATGATTTATTTGTGAACCTTGAAGGAACCCTCCCTAGGGAGTTAGGGGAGCAATACATACACTCTTACAATTTTAAAAGTCCATTTTATGCATTTAAGCCTCAATCACCGGAATCAAACGATTTTTTTAGTTTTTCATGTGTGTTAGCCCATAAATATTTTGATGATATGGCTTTCGAACATTGCCAAACCTTTATGGAACCTTCCCTAGGGAGTTGGAGAGTAGTACATACAATATCACATTTTTTCAGTCAATTTATAGCATTTAGGAGCCAATTTATAGGAATTAGGCATTTTTTCAGCTTTTCGTGTGTGTTAGCCCATGAATATTTTGGTGATATGACTTTCAGAGAATATTTTTAGCAAAACCTTTATGGAACCCTCCGTCCAGAGTTGGGAAAGCAGTACGTGTAGTCTCACAATTTTGAGAGTCCATTTTATGCATTTAGGGGCTAATTTACAAGAATTAGGTGATTTTTCCTAGGTTTTTGTGTATTAGCCATGAATATTTTTTTTGATATGACGTTTGGTTGATTTCTTTATGAAACCCTTTGTAGGGATTTAGAGGAGCAGTACATACTCTCTCATAATTATTAGAGTCCATTTTTGTATTTTAGGCTAATTTACATGAATTATGTGATTTGCTCAATTTTTTGTGTGTGTTAGACCATGAATATTTTGGTGATATGGCTTCCGGACGATTTCTTTACAAAACATTTAAGGAACTCTGTACCACCCCGGAAATTCTATGATTTAAGTTAGAGCCTCACCTTATGAATAATAACTTAAAAATAGTAAAAATGATGTTTCTAAACCTAAATTAATGTAATTGAGTTGGTTTGGAAGAGTAAAAGTCTAAACGTCATGAAACGACCACGACGTCCGGAAACTAGAGAAGAATGTGTTCTAGTCCGCCCTTAGGTTTTGGGCAGGTTTGGGAGTGTCGTAAGATGGTATATTCTTGTAAAAAGGTTTAATTAGGTAAATATATGTTTATAGGGTCAAAACGTTTGAATACCACTCCCCGATGCCACCCTAATGGGCCGCGAGGAGGAACCCAACCTTTGCCAAGCAAGTTGCCAAGGCAGCTTGCAAATTGCACTTGGTGGGAATAGCTCCACATCGCGGACTAGATCCCCCAAAGAGAAAAAAGTTAGTTCGCGACACGGTCGTGTTGCGGACACTATTGTCTCGAAATTTAATTTTAAATATCTTCAGGGAACAGCTCCGCGTCGCGGACTTCTTCCGCGACGAAAATACAGAAATTCAGAAATTGATTTTTACTTCATTAAAGAGTCCAACTAAGTGAGGGGTATTTAGGGTAATTTATGGGACGTGTATATAATGATTTTTAAGTTAATTTACCTCACTTTTATCACTAAAGCACAAAACCCCAAAGATCTAAACCTAAAGTTCCTCCTTCTCTATACTCTCTCTCTTCTCAAGAACTCCATTGAAGAAGATTGGAGCTTCAAGAAGAAGACCAACTCTCCAAGGTTTCAACTCGGATTTTCGTGGTTAATTCGTCAATAAGGTATGGTTTCTTATCACTCTTGGAATTCCTTTCCCCAAGAGGACCCTTCAAGATGAATTTTGAAATATCTAATTTCTAGGTTTCAATCCAAAAACGTGGGTCTTCTTTCTAAAGTGAAATTAATGTTATAAACTGACTTTGATTGATGTTATATGAACAATTATGGATGAATTTATGTTGTATTGGTGGTTTCTTGAAGAATTCTCTATGAGACCCATGTTTCTCCTTCGTTTCCTAATTCGAACCCTAGTTTGTGTTGGATATTGATTGAAGGCTATGAATTGAATGTGATGTTATGAAATTCATGTTTGTATGATGATTCTACCCTAGGTTATGTATAACTCCTATGAAATTAGGGTTGAGTCTTTGAATGAAGTTTTGAAGGCTATGAAAGGAATATGTCAATTGCTTATATTGATGTTGATTATGTTGTTACTTCATGAATAACCTTGTATTATGTATTGGTTATGAATTATTTTGTAATTGAAGTATGGATGTCCCAAGAAGGGCAAGAAGCTATGAAGGTTGGTTCTTCTTTAAACTCAAGTATGAAAGGTGAATTACTTAGATTGTAATGATGCTATACCTAATGTGTTGTTGTGGTGTTGATGACTTAGTTTGCTCATCCTTAACCCTGTACACTTGAATTAGCGATGAGGTATGTATGTATATTATGGTATGATTGCTATATGATTGAAAAGTAGTCCTCATAATTACAGTGTAATGTAAAGTAAAAGGTTTACTCACTTGCTAAGTGTTTCTAAAATGAAAGGATTGTTACTCACTTATGAACACATATGAGCTATTATGGTAAGATGTTTATATAAGAGTCTAGTAAATGCCAATGTGAACTTATGTGACGACTAAAGATGACTACAAAAGGGAATTAGACGCTTAGCACCGAAAGGGCGTGTAAATGAGATGTGTTCTCTTATGATTATGATAATTATGACTTATGTATGTTGAAACTCTGTTATGTATGATCATTATGAATATGATAAGTTATGATGATATATGATCTTATGAATGTATGTATGAAGTAGGTTGCTTAATGTGATACTTGGCTTTGAATAGGGTTATGGGGTTCTATTCTTTGCATTGCACTAGTATTTCTTGGGTTGTCTACATGTTGGGATGATATTATGTTGGATTGGACTATGATTCTTACTTGGTGTGCATATTGGATTTACTTGGTAAAAAGCATGTTTTGACTAAATGTCATTTTATGCATGTTTCAATGGTTTTTATGCATAGTAGCCATACTTAGTACGTGTTGTACTAACACATATTTTCTCCCATTTCCCCAAACATCTACGTTCGGGCCATTGAGGATTCAAGCTTACTTCTCAAGACACTTGGAGTTGCTTCCCCAAGTTGGTAAGTCCTCAAGTCCGAGGACAAGACCCTATGATCTAGCTTCTATGTTTAGTTCTTTGTTTATGTTGAAAGACATTGTTGTACTCTCTTATTTCAAGACTTCTTATTGATGTAAGGGCTAAGTCCCATTTTCGATACTTCTATGTCTAGATGGTACATTGTGACAAAGTTAGATTTTGTTTTTCATATATGAAGTGAAGTTGAACTTCCAAAGTAAAAGTTTTAAAATTTCCGTGATTTTATTCTATGATACATGCTATGACAAATGCTAAGGGCTTGTATAAGACCTCTTCGAGGTCGAATACGTCGGTAACGACTAGGAAGTGCTCTCGGGTCGTTACAAACTCTCCATAGGGAGTTGGGGAAGCATAACATATAGTCTTATATATTTTAAATCCATTTTGAATATTTTGGAGACTAATTATAGATATTAGGCGATTTTTTTTTTGTGTGTTAGACCATGAATATTTTGGTGGTATGTCTTCTGGAGGATTTCTGTACAAAACCCTCCGCAGAGAGTAAGAGGAGTAGCCGTACACTCTAATAATTTTTAGTCAGTTTTGGGCATTTAAGGACCAATATAGAAGAATTAAGTAAATTGCTTAGTTTTTTGTGTGTGTTAGACCATGAATATTTTGGTGATATGACTTTCAAAGAAGTACTTTTCAAAACATTTATGGAACTCTCCATAGGGAGTTGGGGGAGAAGTACGCACATTCTCACATTTTTAAATACATTTTGGACATTTAGGATGCCAATTATAGGAATCAGATGATTTTTATAACTTTTCGTTTGTGTTAGCCCATAAATATTTTGAAGATATGGTTTCTGGACAATTTCTTTGTGACACCTTTACAGAACCCTCTGTAGGGAGTTATGGGAGCAGTACGTACAATCTCAAAAAAATTGAGTCTGTTTTGGGAATTTAGGGGCTAATTTAAAAGAATAAGGCGATTTTCTCAGTTTTTCATGTGTATTAACCCATGGATATTTTGGTGATATTGCTTTCCTACAATTTCTTTGTGAAACCTTTACTCAACTCTTTGTAAAGTTTTTGGGGGAGCAATACGTAGTGTCTCAAAAAATTTAGGGTCTATTTTGGACATTTAGGGGCTAATTTACAGGAATTAAGTGGTTTTCTTAGTTTTTGGTGTGTGTTAGCCCAAAATATATTTTTTCTTAAATAAAAGGCTTGATACCAACTGTTTAAACAAGTCAAAATATTCTATTTAAATATTCAAATTAGGCATGGTCAATTGAAACATGACTTAGATTGAATGTCTTAATGGAATATTTTGACAAGTTTAACAAGTTAATTATGTATTAAGCCAAAAAAGAGCCTCTATATAATTGATAAAGCAATGAAAGAAAGGATGTTACCAAACAAAGACTTACACCACATGTCTAAATAAGCCCCCCAGTATTAATATTTTAAAATTACACAACAATGAAACATTGTTACCGGTAATATATGAAAAATCAAAGTAAGAATATCAACTTGAAGGTAAAAACTTTTACAGAATCCTCCGTAGGGAGTTGGAGAAGGAAAAAGAACAGTAGTATAGTTTTTAGTGTCCATTTTGGGCATTTGGGGCCAATTAAAAGAAATTAGAAAATTTTATCAATTGTTCATGTGTGTTAGACAATGAATATTTTTGTGATATGACTTCGAGATGATTTCTTTACGAAAACTTTACAGAATCCTTTGTAGGATTTTAGGGGACCAGTACATAATGTCTATCAAGTTTTAGAGGCCAATTTATAGGAATTAGGTGATTTTTTCACTTTTTCATGTGTGATAGCCATGAATATTTTGGTGATATGGATTCTGGACGATATCTTCGCGAAAACATGATGGAACTCTTCATAGGAAGTTGTGGGAGTATTACGTATAGTTTCACAATTATGAGATTCTATTTTGGGCATTTAGGGTCAAGCTTACAGGAATTAGGTGATTTTTTCAGATTTTGTATGTGTTATCCATTGAATATTTTTATGATATGGCTTCTGGATGATTTCTTAGTAAAAACATTAAGTAACCCTCCATAGAGATTTGGGAGCGCATACGTACAGTCTCACAATTTTTATAGTTCATCTTGCACATTTAGGGGCCAATTTACATGAATTAGGATATTTTCTTAATTTTTCATGTGTGTTAGCCCATGACTATTTTGTTGATATGGCTTCTAGACGATTTTCTGTGAATCCTTTACGAAATCCTCCATAGGGAGTTGGTGGAGTAATACTTACAGTCTCACAATTTTTAGAGTCCATTTTTGGCATTTAGGGGCAAATTTATAAGAATTAGATGATTTTTTCAGTTTTTCGTATGTGTTAGCTCACGAATATTTTTTGTGATATGGCTTCCGGATGATTTCTGTAACACCCCAGAAATTTTTTCGAACTAAGACTCGAACCGTTCATCGTAGTAAGTGAGATTTTACCGAGGAATTAAAATTTCTTAAGTGTTAAGGTTACTAGATGTAGCAGCTTGAGTTTCAAAAAGAATTAAATTGGAAATAGCAAAATCTGAAATTTTGCAAGTTATGCTTAAGTATGAGTTTTGGGTCGACTTCAAACGACCATAACTCCTAGCTCAGGATGAATTATGTGTGCTACCAGATACGTAACGAAGATATTTGAATTATCTTTCCAACGCCGCAGAGTTTTCTATGTTTCGAGGTCGGATGAGTGAGATATGACATTTTGAAGATAGGCTGTCCAGTTAAGGAAGGTTAGCCGAAAATAGAGAGGGGTATTTTGGTCTTTTCCTTACCCAATCAGATTTAATTAGATTTTAGTAATATTTTAAGGGTCTAATCCTATTAGGTTCAGTTTTATAATCCTAAAATACGCCTAGGGTTTTAGTTAAGAATTCAAGAAGAGAAAAGAGGAGAAAAGAGAAAAGATGAAAGCGTTCGTCGAAATTCTTGCGTGTTGTAGCGGATTTTCGCCATGGGTTTGATCCCTAAGAGGTATGTAAGCTTCCATAGTGTTGGGTTCTTTCACCCACACGCCAATCATGATTTATTCAGCGTAATTTCGTTCTTGAAATTTATGGATTTAAGTTCTTGATAAGTGTTCTTGAAGTTTCATCAAGTTTTGAAGTAAGATTTTGCTTAGGTCAACTTTAAACGACCATATCTCTTAGAATATTAAGAGTTACGTGAGTCATAACCTATCCAATTAAAGGTAATTGAATCTACTTGCCAACCCCACCAGTTTCACGTCAATCCAATATCTGAGTAAAAAGTTATGACTATTTTAGTAATCTATACAGTGCTGTTACGAATTAGCCGACGGGAAAATATTGAAAATAATCATTTTTTTGTCTTTTTACCTCCAAGAAAACCATCAACGAATTTCTTGACTAATTAAAAAGCTCAAATCAATCAGATTTTCATCTTCACTCATGAAAATCATAATTTTTGGCTATAGAGATTTTAAGAAACTAACTCGAGAATCTCAAGAAAGGTCTTCTTGATTGTTTACCTTCAAGCTAGGGTTTCAAGGCTTCTAATCAAGTTCTTCTTCAAGATTCTTAAAGATTCTTCAAGATTCTTCAAGAATCTTGTTCTTCTAGTAGGTATGTAAGGCTATCATAGTGTTGGACTAGTTCGTCCTCACGCCCTACCTCTACTTTCAGATCAGTAAAAGAGTAATCTAAGATACTTTCCCTAGATTTGAGTATTCTTGAGATAAGTTGATTTTGAGTTCTTGAATTCATGTTTCTTTTAAAAGTTATATTCCTAATTATCGAATAGCTATATTGTTATTGAGATCCTTCATATCATGAATCATAACTCTTGAATTCATAATTCAAATTCAAGAGAGAGTTAAGAGTAGAGTTCAAGAAAGCCTTTGAGTTCAATTGTGAATCCTTTGAGATCAACTATCGATTTGAACTAAATTTTGAGGAAGTAAGTCAGAGAATGAGAAGAGTCACATACATGAGTTTCATAATGTTATGTAGACTTACGAGTCAAGTCGTTCATGCCCATAAATTCTTCATGAACTCCAAAAGTTGAGTATCTTTGAGAGGAGTAGTATCTTCAAGTTCTAAGTCTTGAGTATTGAGTTCCTAATCCCCTTTGAGATTATATTTCTAAGCATGAGACTATTACATGTTACCCATAAAGTCTTTGAGTTGAATTGTTCGTGCCCATAATTCCGCATGAATCCTATAAGTCGAGCAGTCTTGAGAAGAGAAGTATCTTTGAGTCCTTAAGTTGAGTCGTTCATGGTTATAATTCCGCATGAACCCTCTGAGTTGAGCATTCTTGAAATGAGTAGTATTATTGAAGTTCTTGAGTTCCAAGTATTTGAGTTCTATCTATGGTTATTGAAAACCTTGCATTGAGTAGTTCATGTCCATAATTCGGTATGAACCATATTTTAAGAAGTCTTTTACAAACGTTTTAACTTTGTTTTAAGACTTAAGTTTTGAGTTCAGTAAAAAGTAAAGAGTAAAGTTTGAAGTCTTTTTCTTCAAAAGTATATGGGGACTAAGTATTCCCAAAGAGCTTATAAATGTTTTCACATTTAAATAAGAACGGAAACTGAGATTTCCAAAGGGCCTTCGGGCTAGTTTTCAAAAAAGAGTAATAGCTTTCTAAATGAAGTAAACAGGGAAACTGAGATTTCCAAGATAGCCTTTGAGCTAAGTTTTTGAGCAATTATCTCAAATCAGCAGAAAGAAGTATATTTTTAAAACATAAGAGCTAGTATATTTTTGGGAGTAGTATTGAGCACCGATATGGGGGAGAGTTAAAGACAACTCACAGCCTCCATAAACCATGTAGCCACCATGGGTAGAAAAGGGTCATACTTTTTAGATGAACCTTTTTCGAAATAGACTAGCGGATCCATTAGGCAGTTCAAGTTCTATACCTTTGGCCGGGTATAGAATGCGCTGGCAGCTTGAGGTAGATCGTTGTATCATCACTATAGCTCTTATGTGATGGTTGTCGGTTAGAGAAACTCCCACATAAGTTATTGTATTTTTATATACATCAGTTTATTGTATTTTAATATACATTTCAGAGTTATGTTGTATCCTTGCATACACACAGATTTCACAGCAGGTTTTTAAACAATTTGTTTCTTTATATTGCACTTGTTTTAAATTACTTTATATTAAAATGAGTTCAGTCATATTGAGTTGAGTATTCAAAGTTGAGTATCCATAGTTGAGTATCCAGAGTCAAATATCATATCTTTGAGTCGAATATTATATCCTTGAGTTGAGTATCTAATCTCTGAGTTGAGTATCTTATCCTTGAGTACTTCTGAGTTGAGTAAGTTTGAGTAGTTTGGAGTATTCCTTGAGTTGAGTAAGATTGAAAAGAGGCAAGTATGTTTCCTTTTTATCAAGTTTCAAGCTTATGTTTATGTTTTAGAATTCCCCTTACATGCTCGTACATTCCACGTACTGAGCCATTTGGCCTGCATCTTCTCATGATGCAGACAAAGGTATTCAGGATCATCAACAAGAGCTTCGTTGATACATCTGAAAGTTCGAGTTAGCTATGGTGAGCCTCATTGCTTCCGGAGGATTCCATTTACTTTCAGTTGTTAGGAGGTCGTGGGTATTGTCCAGACTTCCATCATTGTCATTTAGAGGCTTCATAGATAGACAATAGAGTTTTAGAAGTCTTCATTTATTTTGTTAAATGTTTTAAAGACTAAAGTTGCCTTTTTATGGCGAGTTGTATATATTTTATTATACATAGTTTTCTTTGGACTTAAAGTTTGTATTTAAGTCTTATGAACTTTTATTTCAGTTTTTAAGCTTTGTATGCTTGAATCAGTTTTCCGCTTGTAGTCAGCCAGGATGAGGGTTCGTTTGGGGACCAGCAATGGTCTTTGAGTGCCGGCCACGTCCAGGGTGTAGGCTCGGGTCGTGACAATTTCTTTGTGAAACATTTACTAAATATTACTTAGGGAGTTGGGTGAGAAGTACGCACATAATCATAATTTTGAGAGTCCATTTTGGGCATTTAGGGGTCAACTTTTAGGATCTAGGTGATTTTCTCAGTTTTCGTGTTTGTTAGCCATAAATATTTTGATAATATGACTTCCGGATGGTTTTTTTCCTAAACATTTACAGAACTCTTAGTAAGGAGTTGGGCAGTAGTACGTACAATCTCACAATTTTAGAGTGCATTGTGGTCATTTAGGGGCCAATTTATAAGAATTAGGCGATTTTCTCATTTTTTCATGTTTGTTAGTAAGCCCATGAATATTTTGTCATTAATTAACAGGCTTGATACCAACTTTTTAATCAAGTCAAAATATTCTATTTAGATATTCAAATTAGGCTTATTCAATTGCAACATGACTTAGATCGAATGTCTAAATATAATATTTTGACAAGTTTAACAAGTTAAATACGTATTAAGCCAAAAAAAAACTCTATATATTTGATAAAGCAATTAGGGCAGATAATTTCGCTTAACGGTTTGGCTTTTCGGATATCGATTTTTAAATTTATTAATCTGCTAGTCCATCTAAAAGATATTGGTTGGTTTGGTAATGGATTACCAATTATCGGATGGTTATCGGGCGGAATATTGGTTAACCTCTAATTCCTGTGATATATTTTTTTCGATGAACGCACCTTACAACAAGGATGAGTTTTAACCAATAACAAGATAAAATGGATAAATTGATCCAAAATTTCAACTTGATGCCACATTTGTTGGAAAACTATATGCACAGCGGAAGCATATCATAGTCTTACTGCTTACTTGAATAATAGATAACTAATACCGTTTATGCTAGAACACATACAATATACTAGAACACACAAACTTACTGAAATTTAATTCAAGAATTACCTCTTCAAGCGTGATCAGGTACATTCAAACGAATCCCCAAGATAGACAGACCTTCAAGCGAATCATAGACAATACCTCTTCTACAGTGATCCCAAGTTCACATTCGAAATCTCTCAATACATGGGTGGGCAAGTATGAATAGAAAACTAATCAATCTTTTTTTAGGTTAGGAGAATCTATATTTATAGAGATTTCTTCCCCAATCCAAAAAGGAGAAGAAAGCCCAGTTTTGTTGAAAAACAAGAAAACACATGCCTACTCCTTTTCCCCCTAAGAAATAGGATTCTGAGTTCTAGTTAAATATGGGCACTGGAGAGACCACATAATTAATTACTGAGGCTTCCTATTATGGAAATAATTCCAAATAATTAATTTGAATTATTCTTACCATAATAAATTACAAATCATTCGACTAGAAATTTGTAATTGTACTCCTCTATTTATATTTCGTAATTCCCCATTAAACACTTATGTAATTCCCAATGTTAAGATTTCAAATATTAATCAATAAATTAAATTACTGACGAATTTAATTTAATGATTAATCTTCTTTAGAGCACTACTTAACTTATTTCATGTGTCGGATTCATAAATCCACTTGCAAGATTCAACACGCTGAAAACTTATAAGTTTCTCAAAAAGGCATATCAATCAATCTCTATAACGAGACATGGATTCTACCAACTAACTTATTATTTCACCAATATATATTATTATCATCCATCTTACCAGGCATATTAACCCATCTCAGAATCTCATATTTTAATAAATCAAAACAATAATTAATATATACAGATCATAATAGTTATATCAGGATTAAAACTATAAGTACATTTAATAGTTTAGAGAATATGTTTTGTCAGCCAGTCTAAAATAACTATCTCTACTCAATCCCATTCTATACATACAAAATGCACTAGCACAAGAAGTTGAAACTATACCGTTCCCATAATCAAGATAAATTACATATAATCTTGTGCTACAATCGTACCGATGGAATATCCAATTTCCATCCAAGATTGTGAACAAAAAACTTTATACTTATAAGAACCGATGATTTAATCCTCTGTGTATAAGCTAAAACTCTACACACTAAATCACCTACTATATAAGTAAACAGACACCATAAACGAATATATGATCTATTAAAATTGAGCAAATATTTATTCTATAATAAATATTATTTCTTAACACATGATTAATAGTATATATCCCAACAATCTCCCACTTAGACTTTTAACCATCACAATTGTTATAATGTACTATATCTAAATGCATGGCTAATAGTATATACCATAACAATCTCCCACTTAGATATTTAATCTTGAAAATTGTTAGAATACTATGTCTAAGCACATGATTAATAGTATATACCCTAACAATCTCACACTTAGACTCTTAACTATGCATTTACAACTTTCACAAGCATTCCTTTATTTCTATTTTGTCATGCAATTTTTTCTAGTAGTGCTTCATCGTAACAAATCGATTGTGTACTAGATCTTGAGAGAGCTTCTTCTGAAACCTTCCAAGAGTGTACTTCTTTTCAGATCACAAAAGTTCTCTCAAGCATACAAAACAAATCAATCTTCGATATGGTTCTCCCACTACGACTAAGCACTACATAATCACACTTTCATGATCTTGAGTCTTAATATTTTCTTCAAAATCTTTCGATATTGAAATATTAACAACTTTTCATGTAGTGTTCTTCAATTTGCTCAACATCACTTCCACTACTTGAGGTAGTAGTTTTCTTATGTCTAGCAACGTTTCTCCCACTACTTAAATGCAATGGAACGTCATTTATTACATACCGATTAGACGTTTTTGAGCGTCTGAATTTATAATTGACTTATTTGTTATTTCTTTGTTCAATTCCTGTAAAACTAGTTTACTTCTAGGAACATGGGTTACTAAATGATCCTTTTCTAGAAATCAGACAGTTGTGTTAACAATTGTCTAATATTCTTTAGAACACTATAATAAACCTTCTTACATTCTTTAGGATATCTAATTAACACACACATTCCATTGCACTCAACACATGTGCTGAACAATCTTATATTTCAACATGTCACAGATTAGACTTACGTCAAATCCAACTAGTTCTATAGTTGTTCAAGGTACTGATTTGAAAGAAATTGAATTCATAATGTGATATGTAGTTATTAGAACCTATCCCAAAAGAAACAAAATAACTAATAATAAGTCAATAATTAATCTTATCATCTTCATAAGAGTCTACTTCTTTTCTCTTCTACACCAATCTATTATAGAGTGTCTGGTGTAGACAGTTGAAATGCAATTATTCTATAAGGTAAGTGACTTATGAGCTCTGCAGAAAGGTTTACATCACTACAATCAGAATGCAGTGACTTTATATATTTTTCATGATGCTATTTTCATGTGTCTTAAATATTTTGAGTTTATCAAGACATTTAGACTTACAAAACATCAAAAAAAATATCCATATCATGAGTAACCTTCTTGAAAACTCAGAATACTCAAATTCACCTCTTGCCCAAATGCTCATTTATTAGACAAATCAGAATAGATTAATTATAACTTATCACTACCTCTTTTTCCTTTTCTAAGAGGAAAGGTCTCTTAGTCATTTTTCCTTCTAAACAAGACTCACATGTTGGTAGTGACTTCACTTTCAATGAACCGTTATGTCCATCCATTAACCAACCTTGAAATTCTATTCAGAATAAATGACTTAGACGCTAATGTATAGATAAGTTTCATTCAATTTAAATGGTACTTTCCCTTATGAGACAGATTAATATAATTCAATTCATGAGAGATAATACTAATAAAGGAATCACGCATCAATGTACCACAAAAAATAAAATATTCATCAAACTCAATGATAGGAGAGTTAGAAACAAATATACTAAATACGCATCTCTTATCTAGTTAGAAACTGAAAATAATTCTTTCTAACATAAGGTACATGTACGATGCATTCTTTGAATTAGTATCTTATCTCTACCAAAAGAAAAGCTCAAGTAGTACTAAGTGGGTGCGTAAAGTCTATTATGAATATGAGATATAATACATTAAATAGATCATAATATTTCGAATAATCCTAAATAACAAAATTCATGGCTCATTTATACAGATATATCCATGCATCTCGAATAGCCAATCGATAGGATTGGAGAACTACTCATGCAATACACATGTACAATGACCAATTATTCACTCCATAAACTTATACATACCAAACTCAGATGGAGAGTCTACTGTTAGTTTAAGTCAAGTGAAAATCCTCTAGTTACATTGATCCAATCCTATATTACTCAGTTTAGGAGAGTTAATACAGACTAGACGATTAAATACATAATGACTTGTATCAATTTCATCCGATAGGGAGGAAGGTCTAAGCCAACACATAAAACTAAAACTTCACTACTATTTAATCAAATATGACCAAAAACTCATATAACGATCCAAAAAAATTAATTTCTTACTAGGTCATTCTTATGAATCTACCAAATTTCAGATCAATCAGTTTTTTTTCGAATTCCAAAACTATGATCAATTTGGTTGAAAACGTTATATGGTCAAAATAGAATTTAAAATTTTTCCGTACAAAAATTCTTATCGCATGACACATATCATCATTTGTGAAATAGATTCACAAATCAAGAACAAAGAACAAAATTCTATAAAACTATTTACTTTATCTGAATACTATTTTCCAAAAATCAACATGTTTGTGAATGCATTGAATATGAAAATTCAAAACACACCTCATAGATATCCATGCATCTTGAACAATAAATTTTGATGAAAAAATTAATACTCATGCAACATACATTTGTGGTGTGGTATATTCACTTCAACAAATCTAGAACAAAAGCTAACTCAAATGGAGAGTATATGTTAATTTAAGCCAAGTGAATATCATTATCTCTAGATATGTTGATTCAATCAAATATTACTCAATTTAGGAGAGTCAATACAGATAATCAAAACTAGAGATTAAACTTTAAAGACTTGTATTAATTTCATCCTATATGGAGGAAGGTGAGCCAACACATGAACTTAATACTTCACTAAAATTTAGTTATGAAGACCTTAGAGAACAAACTCTATCACCACTATATCATAGTTGAGTAATTTTTTGATAAAATTAATTTTTCAAGATACAAAAATAATCTAAAACATCATCTAAACGACCTCAAATTACCAAATCACTACATAACAATGAGTATTTTAAATTTGATCATTTCTGATGAACCTATCGAATTTAAGATCAATCAGAGTTTTAAAATTAATATTTATCTCTAAAGCTATGATCAAATTCAGATTGAAACAATTTAAGGAAAAAATAATCAGATCTACATCCTTATCATATATCAATTCATGTTAACTCATCACGTGTAATCATACCACATAAAACATAAATAAAACCTATATAAAGGATGTCATTCATACTAAATCACATTTTAATTCCAAAGAACAGCTTAAAAACATTTTAATGACCTCAAAGAAACATAACCACATAGCAATGAGTACTTCTTACTAGGCTGTTATCAATGAACTTACCAAATTTCAAGTCAATTGGAGCATATAAAGAATCTTTATTTCCAAAGCTATGACCAAATTCAAATTCAAGTAATCTAAGTATCTTTAGGAAGTAAAACAATATGACATACATTCTTATCACATATCAATTCACGTTAAATAACCATGTGTATTCATGTTCCAAATTTAACATAAACATAATTAACATAAAGAATGATCTTATCATATTCAAATCAAATTTTAATCCGACAAACTATCTAAAACCCATCGAAATGATCTTCGATGGAACCATGAAATTTCAAGTCAACCAGAGACATAATCACTTAAACTATGACCAAATTTGAAAAATAATTGTTTTAGGCATAGTTTTAGATTAAAATAACTTGATTCAAATTTTCATTCTCTTTTGATAATTATCTCATGAGCATAAGGCGTACGTGTGTTCTTTCTTTGGCTAAGACACACAACACCCTTTTATAACAAATTGTCCTCTCGACTAATACATATGAGAATGCAAGATATTTTGTTCTCCTTTTGAGTGAAAACCTCAATATCTCTTCTCATGAATTAATTAAGCATTACTAGCATATTAAGGTAAGTCTCCATTCAAGTAAATAAATATTCATCATCAATATTTACTTAGGACAATTTATACATGATGCATTGAGGGTATTTTAATGATTCAAATAAATAGATCACTTTCGTAAATCCTATTTATTAATCATAATTCTCAATTCATGTACTAATTATTTCTACATGTATAAAAAAAAAATTATAACAATTTAACAATGATTTCAAATAGGGCAAAAAACTTAAGTACCTTAATTACTACTATATGACAATACTTTTTTTCCACTTATATAGCAATAGTTTTTTACAAAATTATAAAAAAAAAAAATTTTATTTTTTTTAAAAGAAACGTAGAATTAGAATTTTTTTTTTAAAAAAAAAACGTAGAACGAGTCTGCCATATTATCACATATCCCTTAATTTCCTCCAATTATTTTACCTTCCCTGATTTACTCAGATTTGTTAAATATTCTCTCTCACGAAGAGAGGTTTCTAACAAAAATAAAACTCCCTGACTACTCTGATCAACTATTGAAAATGGATACCAACAATTTTTGAATTCTATTACAACACAACGGGCGATGGGACTCATCAAGTATGTGAATAAAAATGATTGAATTGGTTTTTTTTACATTGTTGATATATTTGATTTTTCTCACCATATGTGTTTAATGTTTTTGATAATTAGCCGTTTGTTTATATTGTACCTTGTTGTGGTGTAATATAAAATTTACATGCTTTCGTTAATAGCATGATACATCGATTGGATGGATTTTATTGTTGAATAAACATTAAATATTGGTAATATTTTTTGATATAATATTAGGGCTTTGTTATATTATTAGGTTTTTGGTGGTATAGAAAATAAACTTTGGGTTACTGTATGTATAAAACAATACAACTTAAGTATGCATGCTGGCATCAAAATGGTTTAATTGGTATGTTGCATATGTTATATTAACAACAAAAATCAATATGGTGTTATTGTTAATATTTAGACGTTATACACAGACCAACTTCAAGTTAAAATTTTGATACGTGTATTGGTGTATCTAATTTGATTTTTTTTTTTTTTTTGTATGTGATCAAATGTAATTGTATGGTACATGCTTTATATAAAGAACATAAACAAATAATTTGTTTTTGTGTGTGATATTTTGTTATTGGTATTTTTTAAGGCCTTATACAATATATCAAGTTCAATCAATATTTTGATATGTGTGTTGGTGAATTTGTTTGTCTGATTGGTGTGATAACGAATTTTATATCTTAATTCTCAAATATTTATGATATGTGCTTTGGTGTAATTAGTAATTTTTTGACCATGTGTGTACAAACCAAGTTAAAAATTAATATTTTTGTACATATTATAGCTAACAAAATTAATGAATTATGTGTTGGTTATAATGCTTAAGGATGATGTAGATGATTTTGTTTAGTTGATCTTGTGTATTATATTTTTTATAAAAATCAAATTTCATATCAAATTCATTATGTAGTTTTTGTTGGGGTGAATAAATACAATGACATTGTGGTATGTGATTTGATGTAAATTATTTGGTGTAATTGATATTATGAATAATATTTTGGTATGTGAAATGGTAAGTTATTTGGTAAGTGAAATTGTGGCGTCTGATTTGGTAAGTTTTTTGGTGTTTGATTTGATAAGTTTTTTGGTGTCTAATTTGATAAGTGTTGCTGTAAATATTAACGTACATCAAATTGGTGTATTAATTTACCTGAATTGCTTTATATAACATGTTTAAAGAAATATTCAGTTGCATACTTTAGTGTAGTTGATAGTGTAAATTATGTTTTGGTAAGTCATTTGGTAACTGATAGTTACCAATTGTGGTACATGATTTGGTGACAATGTATTTGTGGTGTATTAATTTTCTAATTTGGTATATATAACATGTTTAAATAAATATCGAGCTGGCTAATTTGTGTGGTGAAATTGATAGTGTGAATTATGATTTTATAAACACCATAAGCAATCTCAATGGTATTTGTAGTTTTGTTTTTGGTGAAAATGTTGGTCTGACAACTACTTAAAAACAACACCCGTATGTATACCATCAATTCCCATACTAACCACCAATAATTAATACCAACATATATACATATATATAAAGCTAACTGACCATTATTATAAACTGTGTAATTTAATTTATGTATGAAATGCATTCTGCTAAGTTATGAAGTTGATTGATAATTTGTAATTTTATACAGGTAATTACGTGGATTATGATATCAAAGGAGTGATGTATGATGCAAAAACCAAATACGAAGGCTTGATGCATACTATATCTTCTCAATTGGGTGTGGACACGATTTCATAAGTGAGCATTTTAAATTAAATAGATAGTGAGAAAAGCGCCTTTTGTAATTCAAGTAGTAAGCTCGGATTCATGATTGAGAAAGAAATCTTCCAAGCGCGGCTTTAGCTGAATCTATTATAAGGTAGGCTCTTTGGATAGATTGCCTTAAGGACCATATTTCATTTAGAACTCAAATACGTTGTGAATGATCCATCTCCACCAATGAAGAGTCATAACGATATGGGTGTCCAAGTTTATTTAGATCAAAAGAGATTCAATTCAGAGTTAAATAATTACATTTTTACGCGATTTTTCTAATGCTTTAAAATCTGTATTTAATCTTTATCTTTTGAAAATTGCATTTAATCTTCAAAATCACTATCATGTTGATAGTTTTCAGAAATAGAAGCTTCATTCGCCTTTTCTTTACGCAATGGTGCAAGAATTATAAAACGCAATAATGGAGAAACAGAAGAAACGCAACAATGGAGAAACAGAAAAAAAGAAGGAAGAAGAGAGAAGGAAGAATTCTAAATAGAGTGACTAACTAGGGAAGGAGTAATATTGAAAAGAGTAAAAGTATTTTCTTTTTACCTTACCTAGATTGTATCATATAAGGAATAAAATAAAAATAAATATTATATTAAATTAAATATCAGTCACTTGTAAAATAAAAAAATAATGATGGAAAGACTAAAAGTTTTTACTTTTACCTTACCTAGATTGCAGCACATAATAATAAAAAAATAATTATTTATCAAAGAAAGTAACGTGTTTATTTATTAAAGGAAGTAACGTATCGAATTAAAAAACATCCATAAATTTAGGCACGAATTCATATAAGGAGGGAGAGAGTAAAATCGGAAACTGAATAATTAACTTAAATTAAAAAATTAATTAATTTGTTAAGTTTGTAATTTTAAAACTATATTTGTAATTAAATATAAGTATATGTATATACGGTTAATTAAAAACTTAAGTTGTATATTATAGTAATTTTTCCTTTCAAATAAATAGATTCATTAACAATAATATTTATTATTCATAAATTCTTAACTATTATTATTTATATTATACAGAAAGAAATAAAAACAATGCTCATATAATTAACTACTCCCTCCGTCCCTTTTTAGTTGTCCACTTTAGAAATGACACACAGATTAAGGCAACAATGATTAGCACAGTGAAGTTACAACTTTACCCTTATGACAACTTTTCACTTCAAAATTACAACCACTTATTTGAATTAAAGTGAAATAAATTGGAGGGAAACAACATACACTTTTACAATTTTCAAGAAGTGTAAATAAGGGTATAATAGGAAAAAATTTGTTGTCCTTTCTTGATTTGTCAAAATGGACAACTAAATAGGGACAACTAAAAAAGGAAATATGGACAAGTAAATAGGGACGGAGGGAGTAACAAAGAGAGAAAAAATATCTAATAATGATGTGCCAGTGATTATCGCCGCCACTTACAGCTATGAACTGCACATTGCAGTTTTCCTTTTGTTTTAATTTTTTTTTGACAAAAACAAAATTAGAAAAAAAAACATTTCCTTTCCAAAAATTAAAGGAATCCTTAGCAGTGGTTGCCTATAAACAAAACATCATTTATTTTTCTAAGAAAATAAAATTAAAATAAATAATCAACAATCATCATAAATGGGAAAACTTTTACACTATGCACCTAGTAGCCGCCTACAATACCATTAATGATGGGTGCAATCATTAAAATTCTTCTAATCCCATTATAATCAACTAATTAGAATACATAGATGGCTTCATTCAATACCGTGCAAAGCAGACTAACCCAATTGGCAAATTTAGAAAATAAAGAGAAAAGAACTTACTTTGCAACAAATAGTCTACCACGGTAATGGCCCGATGCAAAGTAAAATCGATATTTTCTTCTTTCCAAGTATCATACATAATCAATGTGTATTTTATATTTGTTATCTATTTAGATGCAAGCAAGGCTCTGATATCAAATTGTTGGATGCACAGCGGAAGAATATCATAATCTTACTGCTTACATGAATAATAAATAACTAATACCGTTTATGCTAGAACACACAAACTTACTGAAATTTAAGTCAAGAATTACCTCTTGAAGCGTGATCAGGTACATTCAAACGAATCTCCAAGATAGACAGACCTTCAAGCGAATCTCCAAGATAGACAGACCTTCAAGCGAATCTACAAGATAGACAATAGCTATGGTTATGGTCTTCTACAGTGATCCCAAGTTCACATCCAAACTCTCTCAATACTTGGGTGGACAAGTATGAATAGATTACTAATCAATATTTTTCTAGGTTAGGAGAATATTTATTTATAGAGCGACTGTTCCAGGGGTTGCTCCAAAGTAACTTGTAACATTCTGCACAAAGTTACTTTCATTGGTGAAAACAAACAGGGCTATATTTTCTTCAATGTACTTCACATCAATAAGAAATATGGGATTGTTTTATTTGATATTATAGACTAGGGATGTGGTGTTTAATTTGATACTAGATGCAAAAATATATGGCTCATCTAAAATCTATTTCCAAGGAATTGATGTAATAAGATTTCTTTTACCAAAACTTAAATTTAATGCAAGTACAAGTTTCTGAATTTACATAACTAAATACTATGTAAAGACTAGATATTACTAGGAGAAGGAAACCCAGTTTTCTTGAAAAACAAGAAAACACATGCCTATTCCTTTTTCCCCTAAGAAATAGGATTATGTGTTTTAGTTAAATATGGGCACTGGAGGGACCACATAATTAATTATTGAGGCTTCCTATTATGGAAATAATTCAAACTAATTAATTTGAATTATTCCACTAGAAATTCGTAATTGCACTTCTCTATTTATATTTCGTAATTCCCCATTAAACACTTAGGTAATTCCTCATGTTATGATTTCAGATATTAATCAATAAATTAAATTACTGAAGAATTTAACCTAATGATTAATTTCCTTTAGAGCACTACTTAACTTATTTCATGTGTCGAATTCATAAATCCACTTGCAAGGTTTGACACGCTGAAAACTTATAAGTTTCTCAAAAAGGCATATCAATCAATCTCTATAACGAGACATGAATTCTATCAACTAACTTATTATTTCACCAATATATATTATTATCATCCAACTTACCAGGCATATTGACCCATCTCAGAATCTCACCTTTTAATAAATCAAAACGATAATTAATATATACAGATCATAACAGTTATATCAAGATTAATAATATATGTACATTTAATAGTTTAGAGAATATGTTTTGTCAGTCAGTCTAAAACAACTATCTCTACTCGGTTCCGTTCAATACATACAAAATGCACTAGCACAAGAAGTTAAAACTATACCGTTCCCATAATCAAGACAAATTACATATAATCTTGTGCTACAATCATACCGATGGAATGTCCAATTTTCATCCTAGATTGTGAACAGAAAACTTATACTTATAAGAACTGATGATTTAATCCTCTGTGTATAAGCTAAAACTCTACACACTAAATCATCTACTATATAAGTAAACAGACACCATAAACGAATATATGATCTATTAAAATTGGGCAAATATTTATTCTATAATAAATATTATTTCTTAACACATGGTTAATAGTATATATCCCAACAACATTTTCATTGTCCATTTGAAGCATCTTTGTAAATGACTCGATAAATTATTGCATACATTTAATCTGCATATCCTCAGTGCTTTTATGAGTTTTCTGACTTGCACTATATTCTTTAAAGAAAAATAGACATCATTAGAAAAGAAAATAGGTTTTCATGGCTTTATGGCTTTAGCTTTTAAGATTTAGGACTAAGAAAAGAAAAATATATAATTATTGTTATGTATAATGGTAAAATATTAAATGAGGCTAATATACCTAAAATAAAAATGTAAGTATGGTAACTCTTAACGGGTTAACGGTTTACTCAATAAGGAAATTGAATAATCCATCCCCACATCGATAAGCCATTAATTATAAAATTTTAATCCATTCCCGATTCCCCAACATAGTATTTGATAACCATTAACCAATAAACCATAAGTCAATTTTGCGGTTGGCTTATCGGTTACTATTCGATTTTGAAAAACCTAAAAGGAAGGAAGGAAATAAAGATACCAAACAAATTCTTACACCACATGTCCAAATAACTGCATAAATCCAAATATTATAATTCCAACACAATAATGAAAAATTGATATTGGTAATTTAAGAGAAACATAAGGTATAATATCAACTTGAAGGTACAACGTTTGTACTTTTCAAAAGGAGATTATTTACATGCATGTAGATGCTTTAGGCAAAACATGATGAAAAATATGCATGCACCTAATATTAAAAACAAAAAGAAACTCAAGTAGGATATTTTAAATCCTTATATTATAATTTCCATACAATAATCCAGTATCGAAATGATCCCTTAGAATTTTTGGCTTAATTTCAAGCAAGGAATTGACAATGTGGGTAAATCGAACACCGGTGACAAATAAAATATTGTATCTACAATCTGCATTCTACAAGGTATAGCTTCTCCAATTGTGAAATTCCTACCTCTATGTTCCCAAGACCTTTTAAAGTTATTCTTCAACCTCTACAGTTGAATATCTAACACACAAAACTTTTTGTTTGCAAAACAAGTTGCAACCTTATTGCCTTCCTTGTTCCACCACACTTCAAAAATATTGTCATCGCCATTGTAAGTTTTTACAATTTTGGCCACCTTCACTCACAATATATTCATGCATTTATTCAATAAACCACTTTCCATGTATTCACCATTCAGACTAAATGAAACAGAGTAAACAGCTTCCCTGGATTTAAAATGGAAGAGAACCTACTCAGTAAAAAATAAAAACATTCCACAAGAACGATACCTTTAACTTATTTTCACTCCTCTCCCCTCCCCTCACATCCCCACCCAAATAAAAGGAATAGGTATATAGGTTATCGATAGTTCAATTGAATACGAGTAAACAAACCACTGAATACTTGAGCCTGTATTTGACAGTTAAAAAGTATAATTTGATTAAGAGTCCTTATTTTTATCTCCAGTGTCCAAGTAGACATTATGAGTTCACATCCGTTACCTGTGTCCATTCAAGCTCTGAAGAAGACGCCCTTGTTATACATCCCATAGCTTTACAGTGGAGTCAAATGAAGCACTACACATATAGACAATAAAACAAAACCAATATGCTAAAGGAAATAAAAGGTTAGGTGTAATACATTAAATCAACACACACAAAAATTCCATTTGTTGGACGGCTAAAGTGAAATTATATCTCCGAATTATTTTACTCGCATGGCGATTATGAGTGAGATTGAGATCATTCTATATACATTAAAAAGTGAACAACAGAAGCATTGAAGACTACTAGTGATACATGTAAACACAACAAAGACATATAGCATAAACCTTTGCGTCAAAAATTACACGAAGTTCGTGAATGAAAAGTGTACTAACTCTTATGATTACTTGTTGAAGGTGGAGAGTATTGCTTATGCCGATGAGTCCTCAAAGAATGATAGTATCTCAAAGAAAAACAAAAGTGTTGAATCATTGGATGAGATGAATGACTTCTGGGAACCATTAAACAAATTGGTAACAAAAGGTGACACCTTGGAAAATTCCAAAGATCCAGTTCCAAAGTTCATCAGTAGTACTCCACTAATCAATCTTGATGATTATGAAAATAAGGCGACAATGATGATGAAGAAGAAGACAATGCGTATGTGCCTTCGCCAAAAGTTAAGGAACACAAAGTTAGCAAACAAAATGTTCTTAAAAAATTAGATGTTGTTCAAGCTATAGAAGCGCCATCAATTAGTAATAATAAGAATATTGATAAATGAAAAGGGAAAAAGGGACGATGTGAAAGAAAGAAAAATAAACAAATAGTCCTCCTCATCCACCTCTTATTGGACGCGGTGGTGATAGTGATGGATGTTGTGGTGGAAAAAATATTAATGTGGAACAACTTCAAATTACTACTGATACAACATGAGGTACAAGCAGTGGTAGTACAAGAGTAGTGAATGAAAGAGTTCATCCACTGCTCTTGTACTACCACTCCTTGTACCCCCTGTTGTCTCAGTAGTAACATGAACTTGTGCCAAATTAATATTTTTTCCACCACCATCAATATCACCATCACCACCATGGCCAATAAGAGGAGCAAGAGGAGGAGGATTATTTTTTTCTTTTTTCTTTCTTTTACATCGTCCCTTTTTCCCTTTTTCTTTATCAGTATTATTATTATTACTACTTGATAGTGCTTTTATAGCTTGAACAACATCTAATTATTTGTAAAACATTTTGTTTGCTAACTTTGTGTTCCTTAACTTCTGGCGAAGTCACATTCTCATCGTCTTCTTCTTCATTATCATCGTCGTCCTCATTTTCATAATCATCAAGATTGATTAGTGGAGAACTACTGATGAACTTTGGAATTGGAACTTTGGAATTGTCTAAGGTATCAAATTTTGTTACCAATTTGTTCAATCGTTTCCATAAGTCATTCATTCCATCCAATGGTTCAATACTTTTGTTTTTCTATGAGATACTATCATTCTTTGAGGACTCAACAGCATAAGAAATACTCTCAACCTTCAACAAGTGATCACAAGAGTTACTACACATTTCATTCACTAAGTTAGTGTAATTTTAGAAAAAGAAGAAACACAATAAGTAGATCTCCACTAAACAAAGAAAAAGAAGAACACACTACTTTGCATCTACCACTTATTTAAACTTTCTTAAACTCCAAAGAGTCAACTGATGAATATTAGTTGTTTCTTCCGCAGATCCGGAAGGCCATCCTTTCAATAAGGTCTTCCCTGTCTCGGGAAAGGGTCCTCCCTTTTACTTCCGGGGTTTAAATTTTGTTAAAGAGTTATTGAATGCGTTGTTCCACCAACTCCAGAAAAACAGTAGGCACATGCTCTAAAAAAGCATGAAGTAATACATGGCGATCACACCTTTCATTTTCAACATCTTGAATTCTTTGATCAACTTGAGAAAGTCTTTGAACTCGAATCTTGGGGCTTTAAATTCGTTGGGGCTTTAGGTGCGCCTTTGGGAATAGTGTACTAGAAAATATTTTAGAGGTAAGTCAACCCCAAAGAACCCAAGGTTGACAGCTTTTAAGTCAGGTGTCATTTTGTCTTTTCCCTATGCGTTGGACCCCCTAAACTACGTCATTTAACCCCTAAACTATATGGTTTTGCTCAGTTTTAGCCTTACAACTAAATTAGAACATACCCTAATCAATCATTCACCAAAATCAAGAAAAAATTTAGAGCAAGAGAGAGATAGTTGAGCAGGCCTTCAGGAGAATACATTAAGGCTTTCATCAGTTCCAACATTGAAAGATGTCTTTGTGAATTTCATCACCAGGTATGTGGGATTTCACTAGTGGGTTCCTTTCACCCATTAGGCCCCTAAAATTCAGTCAGATTCTTGATTCTCTATATCATGTTAGACCTAGGGTTTCTACAATTTTAGAATTTATGTTTTGATTCAGTATTTAGACCAATCCAAATCAGATTATCATGCTTTTCATGGAATTATTGCTTAGTTCTTGCTTGAAACTCAGAAATCTAGTTGTGTAGATTAGTTTAGTTCGTGAATTACACTTGCCAGGTCAGTTTATTCAGTTGTACATGCTTCAGTTAAGAATGTTTCATTATCAATATTTTAATGTTGCATTTTCAGTTGATATGTAGAAATCTCGAGTTATTCAGTTTATTACAGTTTGTTGTATTTCCGACATTCTATTAGGATTAGGCTTAATATTGAGTTGGACTAGGGTGAGTCACCCTCATAGTCCCAGATCTACATGGACCGTAGGTAAGTACCCTTTGTGGGCATTATACTTAGTGATCACGCCAGTCTCGATGAGGCATATACATCGGACTCCACATTCAGCTCATGTGGTTATATCGGTTATTACTTGCTCCCACAGACAGATTCTAGTGTATTGACTAGGTTATCAATTACAATTGAGCATTCAGTTTCAATATGCTATAAACTTGGTCATTATATTCAAATAGTTCATGCTCCACATGTTTTATCATATTATCATGTTCAGATTATATCATTGCTTTGTCGCTTTGTTCAGTTATATATTTTATTCAGCTTTATTCTCTCCTGCATACTCTGCGCTACATCTTCTTGTGATGTAGGTTAAGGTCCTTAGAATTCAGATCATGCTTAGATCGGCTCCCGATCTCCAGTTCAGCAGAATCAGTGGTAAGTCCTCATTCTTAGAGGACGATTCACATGATTACCTTTCTACTTTCAGTCTTTAGTTTCAATTTTTGCTAGAATTAGCTGGGGGCTTGTCCCAACATCTCTAGTTAGTTAGAGGCCTTATTTCAGACATAATTAGATTCAGTTTTTTCTTTTGAGTTTGATCTTGCAGTTGTCATTATACTTTTAGTTTATTTATTTAGATAAATATTGGGTATTCCCCATCATTCTAGTTTTATGATGTTTTAAGCTTCCGCACAGTCTTTTCTTTAATCAATTTTTCTCCTATGCTTATGATATGCCAACATGGTTAGCTTTGGGTCACTCATGATTCTAGGTCTGTGTCCACATCTTGGGGGTAGCCTCGGGGCCTGACAAACTTGGTATCTACTAGGTTTAAGAGTCCTAGGATGTCTGAAAATCCGCACTAAGTAGTGTCCTTTTCATTGGTGTGAAGTGCACTACGAAATGTTTTAGGAAAACTTCACTTTCTTTTTTAATCTTATCTTGTGTAAGGTATGATCCAACTTCTCTTTTCTAATCTGTCGTTATGTGTTTCAGATCGTGCCTCCTCGTAGAGCTTACAAAAGGAATGTTAATGTAGGCAACGCTAACGCAGCTCCTCTAGTCCCAGATCAGGAAGTTTCGAATGCAGAGTTTTAGAATGCTATTCAGCCTCTGGCTCAGAGTGTGATCAACCAGAACAATCAGTAGGTTGCAGTTCCTGCAAATACTGGTGGTGGATTAGTGGCGGCTAGGGTCCATGATTTTGTAAGGATTAATCCATTTGAGTTTCTAGGGTCGCAAGTTGGAGAAGATCCCCAGAAGTTCATTGATTAGGTCAAGAAAATCTTTGGAGTGATGTAGGCTACCGGAAATGATAGAGTAGAGTTGGCGTCCTATAATCTCAAGGATATAGCTCACATATGGTTCACGGAGTGGAAAGAAAACAGCGGTGAGAATGCAGATCCTGTGACTTGGTAATGCTTTACTGGAGATTTTTTGGATAGATTCTTTCCGAGAGAGTTGAGGGAGGCTAACGTTCAGGAATTCATGAATTTGAGGCAAGGTACAATGTCAGTCCAAGAGTACAGACTCATGTTCACCTAACTCTCCAGGTATGCCTCGCCTATGGTTGCTAATTCGAGGGCACAGATGTCTAAGTTTCTATTTGGTGTGTCTAACTTACTGAAGACAGAGTGCAGGAGTGCTATGTTGTTTGATCACATGAATATCTCTAGGATTATGACTCATGCTCAGTAGGTTAAGGGAGACAAGATTATGCAATAGGCTAAGGACAACAAAAAGTCTAGGAAAGGCAACTATGATTAATCTTAGCAAAAATTGGGTAGTTTCAGTAGAAATCTTCAGCTCCAGCACCTTCATCAGCCAGTGTTCCATCCTGCATGTTTCGACATGATCATAAGGGTAGGGCACTAGGCTCTAAATCTTAGGGGAGTGTTTTAGGTACTAGGACCTACCAAACTTGTCCTAAGTGTGGTAAGAACAATCTGGGCGAGTATCTTGCAAGAAAGGAATGATGTTTTGGGTGGTCAGATAGGTCATAGGTTGAGAGATTGTCCTTCTTCTAAACAGGGTCAAAGAGGTAATAATGGTAGAGCTCAGTCCACAACTTCATCAGCACCTGCAGGTCGCCCGACTAAGCAGGGTAACTCATCTGGTACAGGTGGCGGTCAGCGCCAAAACAAAATGTATGCTCTTCAAGCTCGCAAGGATGAGAATGATTCTCCTGATGTGGTCACAGGTACATTACGAGTCTTTCATTTAGATGTTTATGCTTTGTTAGATCCATGGTCTACTCTTTCCTTTGTAACTCCATATATAGAAATAAACTATGGTGTCAGTCCAAAAACTCATTCAGAACCCTTCTTAGTCTCTACTCTAGCTAGTGACCCAGTTATGGCTAGATGGGTATACATAAATAACTCTGTCACAGTCTCTCAGAAAGTCACCTAAGCAGATATTGTAGGGTTAGAAATGGTAGACTTTGATATCATTCTAGTCATGTATTGGTTACAATCTTGTGATGCCTTAATCGACTGTAGAACTAGGATCATTCGTTTTCAGTTTCCAGACGAACCAATATTAGAATGGAAGGGTAATAGCTTAGAGCCTATGGGTCGTATCATTTCTTACCTTAAGGCTAGAAAGTTTATCTTAAAGGGTTATATCTATCATCTAGTTTGGGTTAAGGATTCAAACTCTGAAACCCTAAATCTTGAGTCAGTTCTAGTAGTAAATAAGTTTCCTGAAGTTCTTCCCAGAGTTCCGCTCGAAAGGGAAATCGACTTCAAAATTGATCTCCTTCTAGATACCCAGCCTATTTCGATTCCTCCTTACAGAGTGGCTCTAACTGAGCTTAGTGAATTGAAAGAACAGTTGAAAGACCTTCTAGATAAGGGCTTCATCAGACCTAGTATTTCTCCATTGGGTGCACTAGTGTTGTTCGTTAAAAAAAATAACAGTTCTCTCAGGATGTGTATTGACTATCAGCAGTTGAACAAAGTCACAATCAAGAATAAATATCCCATCTCCAGGATTGATGACTTGTTTGACCATCTTCAGCAGGGTGTTAGTAATTTTTTCAAAGATAGACCTCAGATCCGGTTATCAGCAAGCTTAGAGTCAGAGATAGTGACATTCTGAAAATAGCCTTTAAAACTCAGTATATTCATTATGAATTTGTAGTTATGTCATTTAGACTAACCAATGCTCCTGCAACTTTTATGGATTTAATGAACAGAGCGTTCAAGCAGTATTTGGACTTGTTCGTTATCGTCTTTATTGATGATATCCTCATTTACTCTACAAATGAGGAAAGACATGCGACTTATTTGAGGGTTATCTTGCAAACTCTCAAAGATCGCTAGTTATTCGCTAAGTTTAGCAAATGTGAGTTTTGGTTGTAGTCACTTGCTTTTCTGGGGCATATTGTGTCTAGCGAAGGGATCCAAGAGGATTCTCAGAAAATAGAGGCAGTGAAACAATGGCCCAGATCTACCTCTCCTACATATATCAGAAGTTTCTTGGGTTTAGCTGGTTATTACAGAAGGTTCATGGAATGATTTTTATCCATAGCTTCTCCATTGACTAAGTTAACTCAGAAAAAGGTTAAGTTTCAGTGGTCAGATGAATGTGAGAAGAGCTTTGTAGAACTGAAAACTAGGTTGACTACAACTTCTGTTTTAACTCTACCAGAGGGTTTAGACGGTTATGTGATCTATTGTGATACGTCCTGAGTTGGCCTAGGTTGTGTGTTGATACAGCGAGGTAATGTTATAGCTTATGCTTCTAAACAATTTAAGGTGTATGATAAGAACTATCTGACTCATGACCTCGAGCTTGCAGCCGTAGTATTGGCCCTTAAGGTTTTGAAGTTATTACTTGTATGGTGTTCATGTAGATGTGTTCACAGATCATAAGAACCTCAGTATGTGTTCACCTAGAAAGAATTGAATCTTCACCAGAGGAGATGGCTTGAGTTACTCAGGGACTATGATATGAATGTGCTTTGCCATCCTGGTAAGGCCAATGCAGTAAAAGACGCTCTTAGCTGACTATCTATGGGTAATATAACGCATGTTGAGGAAGAACGGTAAGAACTAGCGAAAGATGTTCACAGGATTTCTCGCTTGAGAGTTTACCTTATAAGCATATCAGATGGTGGTGTGACAGTACAAAATGGGTCAGAATGTTCATTGGTAGCGGAGGTTAAAGAAAAACAAGACAGTGATCTAATATTACTACAATTGAAGGGTGCAGTTCATTTGCAGAGAGTTAAGGTTTTTTCCCAAGGGGGAGATGGTGAGCTTCATTATCAGGGTCGTTTATGTGTTACTAAGGTGGAAGAGTTGAGATAGCAGATCCTTACAGAAGCCCATAACTCCAGGTAATATATTCATCCAGGTGAGACTAAGATGACCGTGATATATGGGAAGTCTTTTGGTGGAATGGCATGAACAAGGATATAGCAGATTTTGTGGCTAAGTTCCCCAATTGTCAACAAGTGAAGGTAGAACATTAGAAGCCATGAGATATGACTCAAGAGATCAATATTCCTACTTGGAAGTGGGAAGTGATCAACATGGATTTCATTACAAGTTTACCTTGTACTCCCAGACAGCATGACACTATTTGGGTGATAGTTGACACAGTTACTAAGTCTGTGCACTTTTTGGTTATTAAGACTACATATTCGGCGGAGGATTACACCAAGCTTTACATTAATGAGATAGTTAGGTTGCATGGGATTCCTTTGTCTATCATCTCAGATAGAGGTCCTCAATTTACTTCTCATTTCTGGAAGTCATTTCAGAAAGGTCTTGGTACTCTGGTTAATCTTAGTACAACATTTCATCCACAGATGGATGGTCAGGCAGAATGTACCATTCATACCTTAGAGCACATTTTGAGAGCTTGTGTGATCGATTTCAAGGGAAGTTGGGATGATCACTTTCCTCTTATAGAGTTCGCCTATAATAATAGTTGCCATTCCAGTATTTAGATGGCCCCTTATGAGGCATTGTATGGCTACATATGTAGATCTCCAGTTGGGTGGTTTGAAGTGGGTGAAGCAACCTTGATAAGGCCAAATTCGATTCATGATGCCATGGAAAAAGTTCAGCTCATCAGAGGTATACTTAAGACAGCCCAGAGTCATCAGAAGTCCTATGCAGATGTAAGGAAAAGAGACTTGGAGTTCCAACTTGATGATTGGGTTTTCCTGAAAGTGTCACCTATGAAGGGGTGATGAGATTTGGCAAGAAAGGAAAGTTCAGTCCTAGATATGTAGGCCCTTACATGATCTTGAAAAGAGTTGGTAAAATGGCTTATAAGTTAGAGTTGCCAGCAGAACTAGCAGTAGTTCATCCGGTCTTTCACATTTCGTTGTTGAAGAAGTGTGTGGGTGATCCAACATCCATACTACCATTGGAAAGTGTGGCTGTGAAAGATAGTCTCACTTATGACTATGTGCCAGTTGAGATTCTTGATCATCAAGTTCGAAGGTTGAGAAATAAAGAAGTCACTTCAGTGAAGGTTTTGTGGAGGATTCAGTCTGTAGAGGGAGCTACTTGGGAAGCAGGAGCAGCCATGAAGGCCAATTATCCTCATCTCTTTCCTTTCATTTCCATTCTAGCGTGAGGTAATAGTTCCTCTCCATTTTTTCAGTCATTCATGCATAGATTCAGTCTTATTATCTTGTTCCTTCAGCTACACTTGCATATGCAGTATAATTGCATGTTCTTGGAACTTAGTTCAGTCAGATTTCAGTTTCCTGTGTTTAGTGGTAGGGTTTGCAACTATTTCCCTCCTTATTCAGCTAGTTTAGTCTTCATTGGAGGACGAATGTTCCCAAGGGGGAGATAATGTAACACCCCGTATCCTAGAAAGACCTGAATACAAATTTCAGAAGTTGTTGGGGCCACCCAAATACCGTAGGGTGACCCACAGACCGTAGATGGGGTCCGTGGATGACCACCTGCAGCCCTCCCTAGAAAGTTCAAAAAATTTGGTCTAAGGGTCGACCCACGGCCAGACCCACGGACTGTAGGTCATCCCACGGGTCATTTTCCTGGTCCATGGATCGAGACCATAACTTCTAGCTCCTAGTTACCAAACAACGGCCAACCAGAATGGACCGTTGGTGACCCCCGATAGCTTTTAAGTCAGGGGTCATTTTTTCTTTTCCCTATGTGCTGGACCCCTAAACTACGTCGTTTAACCCCTAAACTACGTCGTTTTGTTCATTTTTAGCCTTACAACTAAATTAGAAATTATCCAAATCAATCATTCACCAAAATCAAGCGAAAACTTAGAGAAAGAGAGAGAGAATATCGAGTAGCCTATCATGAAAACGCAGCAAGGTTTTCATCAGTTCCAGCCCCAAAATCGAAAGATTTCTCCATGAATTTCGTCACCAGGTATGTGGGATCTCACTAGTGGGTTCCTTTCAGCCATTAGTTCCCTAGAATTCTGTCAAATTCTTGATTCTCTATATTATGTTAGACTTAGGGTTTTTAGAATTTCAGAATTTATGTTGTGATTCAGTATTTAGACCAATCCAAATCAGATTATCATATTTTTAGTGAAATTATTTCTTAGTTCTATCTTGAAACTCAAAACCCTAGTTTTGTAGATTCGTTTAGTTCATGAATTACACTTGCCGGGTCAGTTTATTAAGTTATACAGGTTCCAGTTAAGAATGTTTCATTATCAGTATATTAATATTGCATTTACAGCTGATAAGTTAGAATCTTTAGCTATTCAGTTTATTACAGTTTGTTGTATTTCATTCATTTTATTGGGAATAGGCTTAATACCGATTTGGACTAGGGTCAGTCACCCTCATAGTCCCAGAACTACGTGCCTAGTAGGTAAGTCCCCTGAATGGGCATTATACTTAGTGATCACGCCAGTCATGCCTCTATACCCTTGGAAGGGGATATTGGGTCATCTCGATAGGGCTCATACATCGGTCTCTACATTTAGCTCATGTGGTTTTATGTCGGTTATTACTATCTCCCACAGACATATTCTTGTGTATTAACAAGGTTATCAGTTACGGTTCAACATTCAGTTTCAGTATATTATAAACTTAGTCATTATATTTAAATAGTTTATGTTCAGAATGTTTTAGCATATAATCATGTTTAGATTATATCATTGCTTTGTTGCTTTGTTCAGTTATATGTTTTATTCACCTTTATTCTATCATGCATGCTCAGTTGCTTTCAAGTACTGATGCATACTTTGTGCTACATCTTCTCGTGAGGTAGGTTCAGGTCCTCAGCATTCAAATGACGCTTAGATCGGTTCCCGATCTACAGTTAAGCAGCATCAGTGCTGAGTCCTCATTCTTTGAGGCGATTGACATGATTACCTTTCTACTTTCACTCTTTAGTTTCAGTTTTTGCTGGATTTAGCTGGGGCATGTCCCAACATCACTAGTCAGTTAGAGACTTTATTTCAGACATAGTTAGATTCAGTTTTAGCTTTGGAGTTTCATCTTTCAGTTGTCATTAAACTCTCAGTTTATTTATTTAGATTGTAATGGGTATTCCCCATCATTGAAATTTGATGATGTTTTAAGCTTCCGCACAATCTTTTTTTAAATAATTTTTTCTCATATGCGTATGATATGCCAGAAGGGTTAGCTTCGGGTCACTCATGATTCTATGTCCCGTGTTCGCATTCTGGGGGTAGGCTCAGGGCGTGACATTAAATATTTATCATTAAAGTGAGTGAAGATCATGGAGACTAGAGTTTATATCCTAAAAAGGAGATAAAGCTTTTGGTAATTACTTCCTATCGACCTAAACCTTGATAGGCAGGGTAAAGGTGTTGTCCTAGTGGAAGGCAAATAAGTAAGGTGAGGAAGGAATGTATCGCGAAATATGAGATGGGGAAGCGAACAACTGGTAAGTTATATAAAGGGGATGAAGTTAGTCAGCCATGGAAGAAGGTGTCATGGAACCATGGAGAGGATGATGAAGAATGAAGGGGGTGTTTGGACAAATATAAAAACTTTATTTCTTAGCTATGAACAATGATCCAACCATTATATACAATACTGATGTGTAACATACATGTAACTGAGAACCTATTGCTACCACCACATGTGAAAGAAAATTATGATAACATGATTGGTACCAATAGATAGAATAACTTGCCAGCAACAACTGTTGATTCGTATTGCTTGTACCAGCACCAGTTGGACTCCATTTGATGGTAGATATCTCCTTAAAACATAATAGTTAGCAGTTGATGTCTGATTTAATTAAATGAATCAACAAAGAAAAAAGAGAAAAAAAAATAGATACTTTGCGATGTTCTTTGAAATCATGCAAGCATGCATCTTTTTTCATGCTCCATATCTTACCTGAAACAATGAATTATTGATCTATTTATTTTAAATAGCACAATAGATATTCAAAGTACTGTGGTATCTTAAGAGCATGAAGCCGATAGGGAATCAGAGGGGTCCCACTCAATATCATTGATTTCATTCTGCAATGGCAAAGTCAATAACCCTTCAGTGTTCGAATCAAGCACAGATTCAGTGTTCAACTGGTAATTCAATTTGAACTTTGCACAAAAAGTCAAATTATTTAGAACATCATCTAGTTAATCTGTAATACATCAAAGTGATAAAGAGAAAATGTATATTACGCCATCAGTTTAGAACACCTGATGTCCAGAGAAATTTTTGACTGGTCTACACTCACCAACTTTACAAACGTAGATTATGCCATTAGTGGAGCTGGTGGAAAAGGCATTATTTTTTCGCCAATCAACATCAAGTAATGGACCTGAATGGGGTTGTATAACAATGGTGAGAGTATATACAAACCTATAAAATTAAGACAAAACAAGGGAAACAAATCACCTGAATGAAATTCAAATTGCTGCATCCATTTGCCTGACCACACCTAAGAAAAGTATATATCAATGAACGTCAGCCAAAATAAGGGAATAGAAAACTCACTTTTCAATCAAGTGTCATAACATTCTTGTTTTTCTAAGTTTTTCGCCTTTGGATAGTAGAGTTATATGGACCATCTCTAATAGACCAAATTCTAGTAGTAGAATCTTCAGACCTAAATTGATATTACACATCATTAGCTATAAGAAATATGATTCCTTAGATGAGTCTAAAACTACTCTCAACCTTGATAAAATCTCGGTGCTTATGATGGTCATTTCCAAAGTCGTAAAATGACAAGAGAATTAGAAACAAAAGTAGGATTATGATCATGAGTATACATAGACGAGAGCAATAAAATGAAGAAATGCAAGTAATGCTTACCCAGATGCAAGAAAAGACCCTTCTGGACTCCAAGCACGACCAAAAACCTAGAAGAAGAAAAAATTGTAATGCTAATATAGAAGACAGAAAAGATATGATATTTATCATTTTTCCTATAAAGAAATCATTTTGGATTAGGAGGAACTTATAAAGATGCGGTCAAACCTTAGATGTATGTCCTTCCAAAGTCGTTACATCATAACTAAGAATTTCACTCGGCAAAGATGTTGCGACTGTGCTGATATACATAGGCTCCAAATCTGTCTTGCAACAAAAGAAAAACTTTAGTGTCATAAGACCATCAAAACTTGAAAGATCACTTAAAGATACTGAATTGAGCACAAAAATGGAAGCTTCTATCGTTTGTCATCTAGAAAAAAGAAACGCAATATGCAGTTCAACTATAAAAATGAAACAAAAAGCACATGACAATTGACATGGATTCTTGGAGGCTAAAAGCTAGCACAAAAAAGGCACTCCTTTTTACATTTGTGGTGTTTGACCAAAAGCACCACAAAACACAAATTATTTTTCTACAAAAGTACTTTTCTGTAAAAGTTTTTTTGACAAAAGTGTCTCTAGATCAGAATAATATTAATTCTCCTACCTTTGAGGCAGTAGCGGAGCTAAAAATTTTAATAAGGGGATTCAAAATCTGAAGAAGTAAACATACGAACTAATCGAAGGGTGTTCGACATCTACTGAATATACATAAAAACTAATTTTAATCATGTATAAATAGTAATATTTTCCACCGAATGGGGTTCGGATGAACCCCCGACATACTGCTGGCTCCGCTCGTGCTTTGAGGTATATAGACTATTTTTGATAAACTCTCGATTTAGAAAAAAATTAACTTTCACAAAATTTAACTCTTTCAACAACAACAACAACAACATATTCAATGAGGTCTGAAGAGGGGTGGTTTATACTCAAGCCTCAAGTAAATCATATCAAAACATATAATAGAAACAAAACATCAAAATCTCCATAAAAAATAGTTCAAAAGAAGATGAAAATTGAATTACCGAATTCAAGTAGGAGGAAATCATAGGGTGAAGAAGCCATTGTTGTGAATTGACGACAGCTTAAAGAAACATACAAAGTGTCAAAGGATTGCTCTTAGCTATGATATATATATAGAGAGAAAAAAATATGGTAAGTGAGAATTTTGAGAAACAAAGTATTTATATATAAGACTGGAATTAGATATGTTTTTATTCCAAAAGACATTGTGAATAAAGTGTCGAATGACAATTGTATCCTCAAGTCATTTCAAAGAGTTGAAAGATTAAATTTTTTTAATGTGAGATAGATTCAGAATTTAAACCATATGTTTAAATTTGAAAGTATATCACAATATATTTAATATTCTTAAGTTCGTTTTATTGATTTTCTTAGTTCTCGAAGTTAGAAGATCTAAATCTTATTGTAGAATTATATCTTTTTAAACCTAAACCCTAATTTTATTAGTACATATAATTTTTTCATGTTTGTTTTGATTTGATAGTGTTTTAGGTTTTTAAGTTGTTACAATACCTAAATGCTTATTTTTTAGAAGTTAGAATTTTTTGAAACCTAAACCCTAATTTTATAAGAACGTATATTTTTTAAAAAATTCAACGTGTTGGTATATACATATATTAGGTCTGACCTAAACACTGGTTTTATTTTTTTTGTGTATTTTGTTTGTATTAATTTCTCAAAGATTTCTTTTACCAATTATTTCTCGTTAGTATTATTCATATGTTTTTTGGTTAGTTTGAACGTTGAAGTTTTTTTCCTTATTGAGTTATGAATCTTAATTCCTATATGACTTTTTTCAAATAATTTCTTCTCTAGGATTTTTTGACACATTTTAAAATGACTTTAATGGTAAAAAGTTGGGATTTGAAAGTTTTTTTTTTAGAAAAAGGGATCAATGACACAATATCCACTGAAAATTAGATGCATTTACCTTTAGGGAATATTCAGGTGGCTGTTAGGAGACCTCAGCTAGGAAATCATTGAATTGTCAAGTTCAAGGGTGAACCAGTTCGTTCAAGATATTGTGGATTCATCTAGGATCTTAGTCCATTTCCTTCGGACTTAGACCTTATAGACTCTTCACTTTATGTTTAGTTGTTTTGGGAATTGCATCCCCTTATATTACACCGTTTAGTTAGATGTTTTATTACAATGACTTTTTGGTTCTAGGGGTTGAATTTTCACTAGGTTATGTTGGTTTTTGATAAATTACTGAATTTATGGGAACTCGGATTTAAATAGATTATATAAACATGTTTCTCCATCTTTAAATGCTTGTCTTTTGGTTAGTATCGTTTATTTGGGTTGTAATAATGTTTCTCCAAACGGCGGGTTAGTGTTGGTGCCAATTACGGTTGTTTGTGTCGAGACAAAGTTGGTATCAGAGCCGTAGGTTTGTTGATCTCGTTGAACCAAAATGATTTTGGTAGATTTTTGCAGCTATCTTTTTCTTCGAGAGTTTATAGGACTTTAGGAAAATCTCTCCATCATCTTCTCCCTACGTGGTATAACTTGATTCTGATTGGCATATGGTGATCCAAATTGGTATTTAATCTCTTTAACTCTTCGATCCACATATCATTAACATGCAACACAATGGTGCCAGGCCGGTAACTCCTATCAATGAGCCAGAAGGGGAGCCCACATCGAGAGTATGTGACTGAGGTTAGGGTAGAGGAAGAGGAAGGAAAGAGGTCGAGGAAGGGTAGCACCCGCCAGTGATATATCCCCAGCTAAGAATGTACCTAGGGAAAAGGGCCCCTATCGCACCCAGGATGAGGTAGAAAAGAATGTGGAGATTGAGTTGGAAGAACAAGATGAGGATGCATAAGTAGGGACTGCAGGACTCCCCCTTTGAATAGAGCTATAGCTCATCAGTTTTTGACTTTTCTGGGTAGGTTGATGCAAGCTACTTAACCTCCAGTCATATGTTTATTGTTAAAGACCCTAAGATGGATGGAGTGTTGAATGCTGATACCTTCTTCCGTCCACTTTTGGGCGCTATGATGACTGACAGTAAGACAAGATGCTCACCAAGTTTTTGAAGTTAAAGTCGTCAGTGTTCCATGGTTATGATAGTGAGGATGCCTATGACTTCATCCTAGATTGCTATGAGAGACTTCAGTAGTTTGGCATTGTGCACCAACGTTGATTTGAGTTTGTGACCTTTCAGCTTCAAGGTAAGGTTAAGCAGTGGTGGAGAGCTTTTGTGGAATACTAGTCGCAAGTCTTGCCTTCACTTACCTCGGTTCAGTTCAATGCCTTGTTTCTGCAGAAGTATGTTCCTCGGACATTGAGGGACCACAAGTAGGATGAGTTCATGGCTTTGGGGCAGGGTGGTAAGACTGTAGCTGCTTATGATACGAAGTTTCATGCCTTCTCCAAATATGCGACGCAGTAGGTGACTACAAAACAAATGAGGATCTATTTTTCGTCAAGGTATTGAATCTGGAAATGCAGTTATTTTCTGTTCACATCACCTCTGCAGGTAAAAGCTTTAATGAAGTGATGAACTTTGTGAAGAAGGTAGAAGGAGTTCGACGGGATGGACAGGCCAAGGCATTTTCTAAGAGGCCTAAGAATAGAGGTAACTGTAATGGTTCCAACTCAAGAGGATTAGCTAGGCCGACAATTGTAGCTTGGCCAAGTCATTTAAATATGCCCCCTTATATGAGTTGTTACTAAAGAACTACAAAACAGATTCCTACTCAGGATGGCTACTATTTTGCACCAAGCAACAGGTTATCTCTTGAACTTTGTTGTTACAATTGTGGAGAACTAGGACACATTAGAAGAGATAGTCCCCACCCGCGCATGACTAAGCCCATACAACAGCAACCCAGAGCAGTGTACCGGGGGTAGATGAAGTAATGGCAGAGGACGTCCACAAGGTGGGCGAGGAGAAAATCAGAAAGGTTGTAGAGGCTGGGGAAATGATGATGCAGGTAGGGAAGCATTGCAACTAGACAGAGGGGTCGCCCGCCAGGATAACCTGGCTCAGTTTTATGCCTTTCGAGGCAAGACCGATGCTAAGGCGTCTGATGTAGGGATCACAATTATTGTTTTTGTCTGTGACCGGATGGCTACTGATTTGTTTGATCTGGGTTCTACTTACTCCTAATTATCAGTACCATTTGTGTGATGACCCAAAAATGGACGTGATGGCACTCGTCTTATCCCACCAAGACAAGTCAGCCTAAAGCTCAGGCTTTACGATAAAAATGCGAAAATTTATAATCAACTTAACCCCAAATCCTTGTTGTCACATGTACAAACCTCTAATGTGTTATAACAAAATTGAAAGAAAATACAAGTTTCAAATTACATTGTTTCTACAATAGAACAAGATCATAATTAAGGAGAAAGAAGGTCTACTGAAATGACAAGCAACTACCTCACAAACCTCCACAAGAAGCCTCAGACTAGGAGAAGAGAAACTATCACAAATGTCCGGGCAAGCAACCTACAAAAAAATGTAGTAGCAAAGGGTAAGTACCAAACAACACGGTACTCAACAAGTAAACCTCTAAACACAAGCTAAGGAAATAGAATACGAGTACTCCTTACACTACAATCGAATCTCCACAACTACAACCGCAATTCAACCAGCCCAACCTAACAGTTCACAATTTACAAGCTAGCACAAAAAAGGCACTCCTTTTTACATTTTTGGTGTTTGACCAAAAGCACCACAAAACACAAATTATTTTTCTACAAAAGTAATTTTCTGTAAAAGTTTTTTTGACAAAAGTGTCTCTAGATCAGAATAATATTTATTCTCCTACCTTTGAGGCAGTAGCAGAGCTAAGAATTTTAATAATCGGGTTCAAAATTTGAAGAAGTAAACATACGAACTAATCGAAGGGGGTTCGACATCTTCTGAATATACATAAAAACTAATTTTAATCATGTATAAATAGTAATATTTTCCACCGAAGGGGGTTCGAATGAACCCCCGACATACTGCTAGCTCCGCTCGTCCTTTGAGGTATATAGACTATTTCTGATAAACCCTCGATTCAGAAAAAGATTATACACTAAAATGGTTATAGAAAAAAATTAACTTTCGCAAAATTTAACTCTTTCAACAACAACAACAACAACATATTCAATGAGGTCTGACGAGGGGTGGTTTATACGCAAGCCTCAAGTAAATCATATCAAAGCATATAATAGAAACAAAACATCAAAATCTCCATAAAAAATAGTTCAAAAGAAGATGAAAATTGAATTACCGAATTCAAGTAGGAGGAAATCATAGGGTGAAGAAGCCATTGCTGTGAATTGACGACAGCTTAAAGAAACATACAAAGTGTCAAAGGATTGCTCTTACCTATGATATATATATAGAGAGAGAAAATATGGTAAGTTAGAATTTTGGGAAACAGAGTATTTATATATAAGACTGGAATTAGATATGTTTTTATTCCAAAAGACATTGTGAATAAAGTGTCGAATGACAATTGTATCCTCAAGTCATTTCAAAGAGTTGAAAGAGTAAATTTTTTTAATGTGAGATAGATTCAGAATTTAAACCATATGTTTAAATTTCATAGTATATCACAATATATTTAGTATTCTTAAGTTCATTTTATTGATTTTCTTAGGTCTCGAAGTTACAAGATCTAAATCTTATTGTAGCATTATATCTTTTTAAACCTAAACCCTAATTTTATTAGTACATATAATTTTTTCATGTTTGTTTTGATTTGATAGTGTTTTAGGTCTTTAAGTTGTTACAATACCTAAACGCTTATTTTTTAGAAGTTATAATTTTTCGAAACCTAAACCCTAATATTATAAGAACGTATATTTTTTTAAAAATTCAACATGTTGGTATATACGTATATAAGGTCTGACCTAAACACTGGGTTTTTTTTTCCTCTATTTTGTTAGTATTAATTTCTCAAAGATTTCTTTTAGCAATTATTTCTCGTTAGTATTATTCATATGTTTTTTGGTTAGTTTGAACTTTGAAGTTTTTTTGCTTATTGAGTTATGAATCTTAATTCCTATATGACTTATTTCAAATAATTTCTTTTCTAGGATTTTTTGACACATTTTAAAATGACTTTAATGGTAAAAAGTTGGGATTTGAAAGTTTTTTTTTAGAAAAAGGGATCAATGACCCACTATCCACTGAAAATTAGATGCATTTAACTTTAGGGAATATTCAGGTGGCTGTTGGGAGACCTCAGCTAGGAAATCATTGACTTGTCGAGTTCAAGGGTGAGCCAGTTCGTTCAAGATATTATGGATTCATCTAGGATCTTAGTCCATTTCCTTCGGACCTAGACCTTATAGACACTTCCCTTTATGTTTAGTTGTTTTGGGGATTGCATCCCCTTATATTACACCGTTTAGTTAGATGTTTTATTACAATGACTTTCTTGTTCTAGGGGTTGAATTTTCACTTGGTTATGTTGATTTTTGATAAATTACTAAGTTTGTGGTAACGCGGATTTAAATAGATTATATAAACATGTTTCTCCATCTTTAAATGCTTGTCTTTTGGTTAGTATTGTTTATTTGGGTTGTAATAATGTTTCTCCAACCGGAGGGTTAGTGTTGGTGCCAATTACGGTAGTTTGGGTCGTGACAAAGTTGGTTTCAGAGTCGTAGGTTTGTTGATCTCGTTGAACCAAAATGATTCCAGTAGAGTTTTGCAGAATGGTACAGAGACGTCTATCTTTTTCTTCGAGAGGTTATAAGACTTTAGGAAAATCTCTCCATCATCTTCTCCCTACGTGGTATAACTTGATTCTGATTGGCATACGGTGATCCAAATTGGTATTTAATCTCTTTAACTCTTCGATCCACATATCGTTAACATGCAAAACAATGGTGCCAGGCCAGTACCTCCCATCAATGAGCCAGCAGGGGAGCCCACATCGAGAGGATGTGGCTGAGGTTGGGGTAGAGGAAGAGGAAGGAAAAGAGGCCGAGGAAGGGTAGCACCCGCCAGTGATATAGCCCAAGCTAAGAACGTACCTAGGGAAAAGGGCCCCTACCGCACCCAGGACGAGGTAGAAAAGAATGTGGAGATTGAAGTGGAAGAATAAGACGAGGTTGCATAAGTTGGGACTGCAGGACTCCCCCCTTTGAATAGATCTATAGCTCATCAGTTTTTGACTTTTCTGGGTGGGTTGATGCAAGCTACTTAACCTCCAGTCATGTGTTTGTTGCTAAAGTCCCTAAGATGGATGGAGTGCTGAATGCTGATACCTTCTTCTGTCCACTTTTGGGCCCTATGATAACTGACAGTAAGCACAAGATGCTTACCAAGTTTTTGAAGTTAAAGCCGTCAGTGTTCCATTTGTTATGATAGTGAGGATGCCTATGACTTCATCCTAGATTGCTATGAGAGACATCACTAGTTGGACATTGTGCACCAACGTGTATTTGAGTTTGTGGCCTTTCAGCTTCAAGGTTAGGCTAAGCAGTGGTGGAGAGACTTTGTGGAATACTAGTCGCAAGTCTTGCCTTCACTTACCTCGGTTCTGTTCAATGCCTTGTTTCTGCAGAAGTATGTTCCTCAGACATTGAGGGACCGCAAGTAGGATGAGTTCATGGCTTTGGGGCAGGGTGGTAAGACTGTAGCTGCTTACGATACTAAGTTCCATGCCTTCTCCAGATATGCGACGCAGTAGGTGACTACAAAACAAGTGAGGATCTATTTTTCGTCAAGGTATTGAATCTGGAATTGCAGGTATTTTTTGTTCACATGACCTCTGCAGGTAAAGCTTTAATGAAGTGACGGACTTTGTGAAGAAGGTAGAAGGAGTTCGACGGGACGGGCAGGCCTAGGCTTTTTTGAGAGGCCCAAGAATACAGATAACTGTAATGGCTCCAACTCAAGAGGTTTAGGTAGGCCAACAATTGTAGCTTGGCCAATTCATTTAAATATGCCCTCGTATATGGGTGGTTACTGAAGAACTACACAACAAATTCCTACTCAGGATGGCTACTATTTTGCACCACGCAACAGGTTATCTCTTGATCATTGTTGTTACAATTGTGGAGAACTAGGACACATTAGAAGAGATAGTCCCCACCCGCGCATGAGTGAGCCCATACAACAGCAACCCGGAGCAGTGTACCGGTGGTAGAGGTAGTAATGGCAGAGGAGGTCCACAAGGTGGGCGAGGAGAAAATAAGAGAGGTTGTAGAGGCTGGGGAAATTGTGATGCAGGTAGGGGAGCATTGCAACGAGACAGAGGGGTCGCCCGCCAGGATAACATGGCTCAGTTTTATGCCTTTCCAGGAAAGACCGATGCTAAGGCGTCTGATGTAGGCATCACATTTATTGTTTTTGTTTGTGACCGGATGGCTACTGATTTGTTTGATCTGGGTTCTACTTACTCCTAATTATCAGTACAATTTGTGTGACGACCCAAAAATGGACGTGATGGCACTCGTCTTATCCCACCAAGACAAGTCAACCTAAAGCTCAGCCTTTACGATAAAAATGCGGAAATTTATAATAAACTTAACCCCAAATCCTAGTTGTCACGTGTACAAACCTCTTATGTGTTATAACAAAATTGAAAGAAAATACTAGTTTCAAATGACATTGTTTCTAGAATAGAACAAGATCATAATTAAGGAGAAAGAAGGTCTGTTGAAATGACAAGCAACTACCTCACAAACCTCCACAAGAAGCCTCAGACAAGGAGGAGAGAAAATATCACAAAGGTCCGGGCAAGTAACCTACAAAAAAATGTAGAAGCAAGGGGTAAGTACCAAACAACACGGTACTCAGCAAGTAAACCTCTAAACACAAGTTAAGGGGATAGAATACGAGTACTCCTTACACTCCAACCTGAATCTCCACAACTACAACAGGCATACAACCAGCCCAACCTAACAGTTCACAATTTACAAGCGCATATCTCCACAACAACATTCTAACAATCACATATTCGCAATAACAAGCTCAATATTCATCAATTACAACCTCCCCAACTACAACCTGCTTAAAACCAGCCCCACCTAATAGTTCATAATTCACATAGCACACAACTCAACAACTACACTCTAACAGTTACATATCCTCAACAACAAGCTCAATATTCATCAATCAAAGTACCACAAAGAGGCACTCACAAGATCAACAAAACACAATATCAAGTTCACTAATGATAAATATATGCAATGCAATGGAATGCAATGTCAAGTATAATGATGCATGTCTGCCCTAATGATACACACCCGTTGTCTCTCAGTCGAGACCAATGGGGGACATATTTTTCCATGCATCCATTGCGGCGCATGATACAACCCTCGATAATAGTAACCATCGCGATGCGCCATACGTACCTCAAAATATAGTATACATCGCGGCACGCCATACGTCCCTCGAAATGGTACATCCTCTTTAATTTTCTTTCTCTTTCTCAATTCACATAACACTTGTCACAACCATGTCTCAAAACAGTGCAAATGACATGTTCACACAAATAATGAGGAGATGACCATTTTCATAGCATTGCACAGCTCACAACAACACAATCATGATACAACATCAACAATGATTCAACAAGCCTTTCAAATCATTCTCAACACATCACACAAACAATTAATCACATTGCCTTTTTATTACCCCTTTTCCATCATTAGAACTAATTAATGTGGACAAGTCAACCCATCACCAAGTCTCATTAACCCCAAACACATATTACAAGGAAATACATGAATTCCATACACTTAACAAGGGTTTAGAAATCCACTTGCCTCAAATAGTCGAACAATCACTCCGAGATTTGAGCCTTTCCCTTTCGTTGGACTTCCAAGTCAATACAATCTATTCAAATAAATGACCACGATAAGATTTCGAAACTAACAACACTCATATTACTCTATGTTCAACTTGCCCCAAGAGCTCACCCAATCCTAAAATCAAGTTCTTATATCTTAGTGCCAATTAACATGTCAACTCTCATATTTTCTAAATTTCAAGCGTAGGGTTAAATTCCAATTTCTCCACATATCATAAGAAATTTATGAAGAACTAATGAAACAATAACAGGCCAACTTACTATAGTCAACAATACCCAGATTCCATGCACCCTAAAATATTCCAAATAATTAGAACATCCAAGACCTAATTCCAACTTTAACGTATAGTTACTGATCATAATGGCTTGTTCCAAATTTTTCCAATCAAAATTTTCACAACATCACTCAATTTATATATATACATAATCACTCCCCATCATTACAATTTCATGACCTTCCTCCCTTTTTAAAAATAAATATTTTTCGTGTCTACAATGACAACTTTCTCACTTTTTAATTCTCTTTTAATTTCACTTATAATATAATACTGATAACAGGGACACTACCCACCACATCTAATGATTCATTAATTCAAACTTCTACATATAATTAAAGTTACTGGAACGAAATTGAGAAACATTCACCTGAAGCTGCCGTCAACTTTCTCTGCTAATAGTGTCGCGGTCGTTTTTAAGTTTATGAATCAACCTAGGAACCTTAATTATTATTAATTATGTTTTACATATGGGTCAAATTGTATAAGTCTTAAATAAATTATCACTTTAGCTCACTAACTATCAATTAAGTCAATTATCTATAATTACCCATCAACTAATTAACTAAAGTTAAACGAATAGTTCAGAATTTCCAACAATGATATTCTGGGTCATTACATTATCCACCACTAAAATGTATGTTCGTCCTCAAACATAAGGAAGAAGAAGAAAGCATAACCGACGTTGCCAAAAGTTTTAGTTATGACCTACCTGTCAGTGTTTATCTCTCCAAGTGAGCTTCGCCTGAAGACAATTCCATCAAGATCAACTACTAAGAACTAAACTTTTGAATCAAACTTTGGCAGATCTATAAATCATGAGTAATTATCAAGCCACATATTAACCCATGAACTCAATCTAAATTGAAACTCATTGGACCTTAACACAAACCATCATGACGAATCTTTTCTCACATAAACAAGATAACTTTCTGAATCAATACTGATTACAACCAGAAATGAGCCTGAATCAACCACCAGACACTCATAATGCACATACCATCACATATCTTATCACGATTCCCTTTTCACAACACAATCTTTTCACGAGCTTAAGTTATAAAAATCTTATATTTAGACACTGGGTACTCATCAAGGAAGAATCAAACTTATCTAATCCAAAGAAGGAAATGATCAATTAACCACCTAGCGAGCGATCACCCAAGCATATAGTTACTCTAACAACACCACTGTTAAAATGTTAGATCACTAATTGTAATTGTAGACAACTCTTAAGAATGATAAAGCTAGACCCAATGCACCTTTCACATTCAATCACACGTAGCCGGTACGGGACCTCGACAACAAGATGAATAGTAAAATTATAGGACAACTTTAAATATATATGGTAGCTCTTCTATACATTTTCATAAGCAAGGTGGTACATGTAGAACCACTAGAATACTTCAACTTCTCCAAGATAACATTAAATATGTGATAAAAAAAACTAACCAAGTTTTCCCAAGGATGCCATTTTACCAAAAGGATAATTGTAGGATCGGTACACCCGATCCACTAGTAGGAATTCACCCATAGATATGAAAATATGGATGGGCATATGCAGCGAATCATACCCCAAACCATGTCTGGAACGAAGTAGGAGGTCACATAAGAATGCACATAACCAAGGTTGAATAACACAAAATACTCTCTCAATAGTGCTCATATCAAACATCTTCATTCATCTGGCTCCATTTCCTCGAATTTTTTTTCCACCAACAATCAACTAGTCTAGTCCTTATTACAATCGTACACATACTCGATTTATAAAACCTCACATACTTAACATAGTACTCCATTGAAGTCAACTTTTTTAATACTAACAAACATCATAACCACACCGGTCATTTACCTAACTCTCAAGCCATCACTAGTATCAAAGTCTTCTTAGCAAGCACATTGTAGCCTCCAAAATTTTTGAATTATGACTCCCTTTCTTTCCATTTAAGCATCTCATGATAGATATGGGTCTACCCAAGGATGGTAACACTAATTCCAAATTTGATAGAATTTTCTCCTCGAGATAAAGCCATTGAATCACGTCTAATGTCAACTCCACACAATCTTTCACATGCCAAGTTTCAACTATTATTCAAACCATCATATACCTCATACCAACACTTAAGAAATTCTTGGTCACTCCAATAATTCAGTATACTATAAGCTCATAACCTCTACTCACCATCAAATGCCTATGTAACACATCATAACAGTCCATGTTATCTAATAAAAATAGTAGTTTCAATCCCCTCAGAATCATCAATAACCCTCTAAAACTGTAGGTCCATAGTTTTACGTATCCACAAGTCACCACCATAATCTGAACAATTTAGCCCCACATAACAACACATAATCATACACACCTCACTATTTTTCACTCAAATCAAAACTCAATCTTCATAGATATTGCTGATAAATCCCTAGTAAGTCTGTACCGAACCAATTCACAACCATAGTCATATTAGAAATTATATGAAAAAACATGCATCCTCCAACTTCGAACCAAGAGTCTATATGAGAGGTCTTATTACTTCGCATCTCTTAAATTCTTCCTATGACGCAAATTTTAAATACCGTGAACTCTTCAATACACCATACTCTATTTCCTTTCACTGACTTGCTTACCAATCTTATCATTTGACGAACAACCCATGATATTTCTACCTTATCCTCTAAATCAAAACATTACATGAAACCCCCCTTAGGTATAACAATCAAAAGTAACCAAATTTACTACTCAAATTAATTAAAGTCCTTCCAAATACTTCATACTCAATGCGATTGATCATTTCTCACCATACCAATCCATACCTTGACAAAACACACTACCACAAACCTAAACTCACCATGAAAACTTGAATTTTGAATCCAACCGTGTAACTCAATCCCTTTATATATCAACATTAGCTCATACCTTGAAGATTTTTATGAAGTCATGTAGCTTATCTTGTCATTGATCTCCTCTCCTTCGATCTTATCATATCCTTCGCTAAAAATTGAACCATACTCATTATCAAACTCAAAACCAAAAAAGAACTTATCATCACACTCAAGTCAAATGTCTGTAGACTTCTTTTTTAAATTTTATCAAATATTATTTAACTAATATGAAAGAACCCGTGACACTATTACCATAACAAGAGCAAAACAAAAGAAACCACGTGTCTCTGAACCCAATTCTCAACCCCTTTGAAGATACCTCCTTAGCCCTTGCAATCAGATTAAAATATTCTTGTTCTCACCTCTTTCTGAAGGCTACACTTCATCCCATAATTTTTTTTCCTCATTATGACTCTAATTCCTTTAAGTTCTATTCAAGCGGTGTTCCTGTATCTTCTAAAACTTTCCATACAATCCCGTTACTCACCAAATACTATAAAACCACAACCTTAGATACTCGCGAGTCCTTATTAGTATACAAAATTTGTTTAACCAATAATCCTTATTATATAGTTGCATTCCAATCATAATTCATTCTAAAGCTTTATTACCATCATGCTTAGTTAGCCATTGCCATCACCACGAATTCAACCTCGCCATCAATATGACATCCCAAACCCAACTATGCCAACCATCCCAGGGACTCACTCAATTTATACACACTTTCTTACTAAAATTCTCAAATACCTTCACACATGAATACTCGTTGGAAATTTTCTTTCCCCATAAACTATTCATTCTAATATCGATCCACTTCTGTGGAGCCTACAATAAAATCACCACTCATTTAAAATTCTCAGGATACACTTTACAGCCTAAACACATTAATACCATACCAAAGATCCACCACTAAAGGCTTCCTTATAAATGATGCTTAACTGAAGCATCTGTAGTAACAAACTAGTTGATTTCTCAAATGTGAATGCAACATCAAATCAAATTGTATGAGCATGTGATACAATTGATTACTCCTTAAGTAGTTAGTATTTTCACTTGACAATCGATGTATCCATTTCCATAAACAACTAGTACCATACTGCGAAAGTCTGTTAGATCTACCACTAGAACACATCATACCTACCGAGAAGATTGTACCCAAATAGCCCACACATTTCTACCTATGGAATAACTGTAAAATATTACCAAATTCGTTACATATCTAGCCCAAGCTATATGTATTCTTTTGTAGGTCAGGTCGATAAAATAGTAACACACTCCATAATTCTAATCAATTACCCATCGATACCATTGTATTAGTTGTATCATGACTCTCTTTGATACACACACAATCTATGAAAGATTCTAACCTCAATTAGTGCAACATCATTCTCATCATTCGCTAAGCAATCCATACATGTTATAACAACTATACAACGTGCATTTTTCAAGTTACAATGTTCATTATCTAGCCATCACCTAACTCAACCCCTTCAAATTACTAAGCATTACGAATCTGACTACACATCCTTTTCATAAGTTTATCACTTCCACTTTAGTCCTAGGTCTAACATCAAAGACATACATGACACACAAACTGCTCACATGAAGAACTATACACGAGTCATCACTATAATTGAAAGAGAATGGAAAGAAGCGATAAGAATCATTCCAGATCAATAACGCACGATAGAGATTCAAGAAGTGAAGATTTTCCTAAAAGTCATTATAGCCTCTCAAAGATAAGTACAAACGTCTCCATACTGATCCTCAAGACTTTACTTAGACTCGACTTGTATACATGTGAGACCTATGAACCTAGGGCCCTGATATCATATTGTCACAACCCAAAAATGGACGTGATGGCACTCATCTTATCCCACCAAGACAAGTCAGCCTAAAACTCAGCCTTTACGATAAAAATACGGAAATTTGTAATTAACTTAAAAATACCCTAAAATCTGGTTGTCATGTGTACAAACCTCTAATATGTTATAACAAAATTGAAAGAAAATATAAGTCTCTAATGACATTGTTTCTAAAATAGAATAAGGTCATAATTAAGGAGAAAGAAGGTCTGCTGAAATGACAAGCAGCTACCTCAGACACCTCCACAAGAAGCTTCAGACAAGGAGAAGAGAAAATATTACAAATGCCCGGGATAGTAACCTACAAAAAAATGTAGTAGCAAGGGGTGAGTATCAAACCACATGGTACTCAGCAAATAAGCCTCTAAACACAAGCTAAGGGGATAGAATACGGGTACTCCTTACACCCGAACCGAACCTCCACAACTACAACCTGCATAAAATCAGCCCAACCTAATAGTTCACAATTGACAAGCGCATATCTCCACAACAACATTCTAAAAATAACATAATCTCAACAACAAGTTCAATATTCAACAATTACAACCTCCCCAACTACAACCTGTTTAAAACCAACCCAACCAAATAGTTCATAATTCACATAACATACAGCTCAACAACAACACTCTAACAGTTACATATCATCAACAACAAGCTCAATATTCATCAATCAAAGTCCCACAAAAAGGCACTCAAAAGATCAACAAATCGCAATATCAAGTTCACTAATGATAAATATATGCAATGCAATGGAATGCAATGGCAAGTATAATGATGCATGTCTGCCCTAATGATATACACCCGATGTCTCTCAGTCGAGACCCATGGGGGACATATTTATCCATGCATCCATCGCGGAGCACGATACAACCCTCGATAAGCCTTTCAAATCATTTTCAACACATCACACAAACATTTAATCACATTGCCTTTTTATTACCCCTTTTCCATCATTAGAATTAATAAATGGGGACAACTCAACCCATCACCAAGTCTCATTACCCCCTAACACATATTACAAGGAAATACATGAATTACATACACTTAACAAGGGTTTAGAAATCCACTTGCCTCAAATAGTCGAACAATCACTCCGATATTTGAGCCTTTCCCTTTCGTTGGACTTCTAAAGCAATACAATCTATTCAAATAAATGACAACGATAAGATTTTGAAACTAACAACAATCATATTAGTCTATGTCCAACTTCCCCCAAGAGCTCACCCAAACCTAAAATCAAGTTCTTATATCTTGGTGCCAATTAACATGTCAGCTCTCACATTTTCAAAATTTCAACCATAGGGTTAAATTCCAATTTCTCCAAATATCATAAGAAAAATATTAAGAACTAATGAAACAATAACATGTCAACTTACTATAGTGAAGAAAACTCAGATTCCATACACCCTAAAATATTCCAAATAATTAGAACACCCAGGACCCAATTCCAACTTTAACGTATAGTTACTGGTCATAATTGCTTGTCCAAATTTTTCCAATCAAAATTTTCACAACATTACTCAATTTATATATATACATAATCACTCCCCATCATTACAATTTTTAATGACCTTCCTCCCTTTTAAATTTTTTTTTTTTTCATGTCTACAATGACAACTTTCTCACTTTTAAATTTTCTTTCAATTTCAATTATAATATTATACGGATAACAAGGTTACTACCCACCACATCTAATGATTCATTAATTCAAACTTCTAGATATAATTAAAGTAACTGGAACAAAATTGAGAAACATTCACCTGAAACCGCCGTCAACTTTCTTTGCTAATAGTGTCGCGGTCATTTTTGAGTTTATGACTCAACCTAGGAACCTTAATTATTATTAATTATGTTTTACATATGGGTCAAATAGTATAAGGTCGTAAATAAATTATCACTTTAGCCCACTAACTATCAATTAAGTCAATTATCTATAATTACCCATCGACTAATTACCTAAAGTTAAATGAATAGTTCAGAATTTCCAAAAATGATTTTTCGGGTCATTACAATTTGCCTTTGCATTTGATGTGATTTGTGATGTCTTTGATTCCTCTACCCATATTTATACCCCAGTTGGAAAGTTTGTCGTAGACACCTATGTCGATCGTGCTTGTTCTATCCTGTTTATAGGTTTTTAGACTTTGACTGACTTGGTTGTTTTAGATATGACTGAATTTGATTTAATATTAGGCATGACTTAGTTGTCCCCCTATTATGTTTTGCTTAATTGTAATGCTAAGATTATTACTCTAGAGATCTCGGGTTGGGAAAAGTTAGAGTGGGAAGGGGTGTAGAAGCCTAAGCCATCTAAGATCATATCTTTTATTTGGGCTAGGAAACTAGTGGGGCAGGGTTGTTTGGTATGTTTGACTCATATCCATGATGTCGATGTAGAGTCACCTCTACTGAGTCTATTTCTGTAGTGTCTGTGTTTAAGTTAGTGTTTCCTACTGATTTCCCTGGTATGCCTCAAGATAGAGATATTGATTTTTGTATTGACTTGAAGTCGGGCACTCGTCCAATCTCTATCCCTCCTTATCGCATAGCTATAACAGAGTTAAGAGAGCTTAGGACCCAAATCCAAGAGCTCCTTGATAAGAGTTTCATCTATCTTAATGCTTCCCCATGAGGTCATCTTGTCTTGTTTATTAAGAAGAAGGATGGTAGTATGGGAATGTGCATAGACTACTGATGATTAAATAGGCTCACCATCCAAAATAAGTACCCATTGCCTCGTATAGATGATCTCTTGACCATTTGTTAGTGCATCAATATTTTCAAAAATTGATTTAAGGTCTGGGCACCATAAGTTAGAGATTTCGCCTGTAGATGTACCCAAGACAGTGTTGAGGACTCGGTATGGGCACAATGAGTTCTTTGTGATGTCATTTATGTTGACTAATGCACCTGCACACTTCATGAGTTTGATGAATAGTGTGTTCAAACCATTCCTGGATTCCTTTTTAATGTCTTTATTGATGAATTTTGGTCTATTCAAAGAAAGAGGAAGAGCATGCAGACCATCTTCGTAATTTTATGGATGTCCTTGGGAATCAGAAATTGTATGCAAAATTTTCTAAGTGTGAATTCTTGTTGTCCTCTGTTGCGTTTTTGGGGCATGTAGTTTCAAAAGTAGGGGTAATGGTAGATCCCCAAATGATTGAAGCAATCAAGAACTGGGTCTAAGCTAGTTTGTCACTGAGGTTAGGAGTTTTGTGGGGCTTTCTAGCTACTATCGGTGGTTTGTGAAGAATTTTGCCTCTACTTCCACGAACTTGACAAGGATGACTCAAAAGGAAGTGCCTTTTGAGTGGACTGACAAATGTGAAGAGAGCTTCCAAAAGCTCAAGATTCTTCTGACCACAATACCTATTCTGACATTGCTAGTGAAAGTTAAGGATTTCATTATTTATTGTAATCCTTCACATTCGGGCTGGAGTGTTTTGTTGATGCATGATAAGAATGTTATAGATTATGCCTCACCATAGTTGAAGATTCATCAGAGGAATTACCCGACACATGATCTGGAGTTGGCAGCAGTAGTGTTTTCTCTCAAGATTTGGCGACATTATCTCTATGGAGTCAAGTGTGAAGTGTTCATTTATCATCGCATTCTACAACACGTGTTCACTCAGAAATACTTGAATCTGAGACAACGAAAATGGATGGAGTTACTTAAAGATTATCATGTCACAATTCGATACCATCCAGGTAAGGCTAATGTAGTGGCAGACACATTAAGCCGGAAGATAGTGAGTATGGGTAGTTAAGGTTGCTTGGGTGTGTCCAGGCGATCACTGACTTTTTGAGTTAAAGGGTGAGCCAGTTCTTTTAGGCTGCCATAGATTCATCTAGGATCTTAGTCCATTTCCTTCGGACATAAACCTTTCAAGACTCTTTACTTTATGTTTAGTTGTTTTGGAGATTGCATCCCCTTATCTTAGACCGTTAAGTTAAAATCTACAATGACTTTCAGGTCCCAGGGGTTGTTGACGCCCAATTTTGACCCTCCTTTCTTCTAATTCATTATTGCCGTGCTTCTAAATTAATAACATGTCAAATTATCCCTTTTTCACAACTATTTTTACTACTACGACTATTTATCAATACTATTGTTATCGTTGTGTCACAATTCTATAATTACTACTAAATTTGTACGTTTTGCTCTTAAAATTATATTATCACCTTTTACACTTTCTTTTCTTAAAAATTAATTGTTATCGCTTTATATCAAGTTTCGTACTTATTAAATTAATTATAAGTCCTTATTTTGTAAATTTGTAATATTGATATTTTTATTATGTAAATTATTAGTTGTCATCTTTTAACATATTTTGTATTAGTTATTAATCTAGAAGCCCAAATATATAAAAAGAAATAAAGGAAACGGACAAGAAGTCCAACCTAAACCCACCATTCCAGCCCATATTTTATACTAAAATCTGTCCAAAATAGCCCAAACAAAGGCCCAAACCCGTGTCTTATTCATCCGCAAAATGCCAAATCGAATTAGGTCATTTTTCTTTCATTAATTCGTCGCTCCTTCCCCTTCAAATGGCTAAAGCCCCAGATCTCTTTCACCTTGGACCGAGGCTCCTCTCCATTTTCGTACAGGCTTCAATAACTCCATCAACTCTCCTCAGTTATCACTTTATGTGTAGATTCAGTCAGGAAGAGGCCAAAAGATTTCTGATTTTTTTATTTGTTAAAGAGTAGAGGTTTGATTCAAAATTCAAATGACTATTTACTCCTTTGAATCCAACCCAAATTGCAATAAGAGGTGCCCTAGTTCGTCACTATAAATAACAGATTTTACATACATTTTTAACCAAGCTTTTCATCCCCCGGTATCACCTTGAACCACTGCTTTCTGCTCTCAAAAAAATATTATTTTGTACTCTTTTGATCTCGGCTAAAAATTCTGGTTTGAGCTTACTCGAGTTTGTCGTTATTCGAACGTAGGCCTTCGACCAAAGCACCATTGTTCACTGCCCGACAACAGGTAACACTCGCCCCTTTCTCCTCCGGTTTGTCAATGCGGTTAAAGTGCTATGTATTCCTTAAGAGATTTAGATGTCAAGATTAAATTTTGCTTATTTTGGCTACACTGAAAGAAATGTTAAAAATGTGAATGCGTTTCTCTCCCATATATTTAGAAATAGTAGTTTTACGACACGTGTGCTGCACGTGTGTATCTTATATGTAGTACATGATGTTGTAAAACATAATTAATATTACTAAATTAAAGCTTTTTAGTAAATAATTATAATTGAACAAACATAGGACAAGTGTTTTTAAATTATTAATACATATTGTCATAGAGTTAGTTGTATTTTGAGATCAAAATTACCATATATCATTAAAACATTTTAAAATACATTCAATAATATTATTTCTTACTTCACTCAATTTTGTAAACCAATCTAACCAACAAAATGGAAAAAATATTCATTCAAAAAATGTCACCAATAGCCTTTCCTCTTGAGGTTATTAACATAAATGATGTACACCATTTAAGTATAAATTTTATCTTAAATATTCGTACTTCAAATTTAGTATGTGCATGACCCTAATAAGGATTACCATAAGTATTTCAATATTTTATTTTCTATGCAACATTTCTTTTACAAAATATTATTACTCGATTAATATTTGAGTAAGACTATCATAGAGAGGTAATTTTACTAAAAAAATGTACTTGGTTGTTATCATGAATGATGGTTATATATACTTCAGTAGAATAATTTAATTTTAATATATGAATAACATCACCAATGATGAAAAATATTTCAATTCTTTAAGTTTCTACCTTATCTTTTGTCACGACCAGACCATCGTGATTGACATTCACACTAACCCTCCGGTAGGAGAACCATTTATACTAATTAGCTAACCAACTCTAATCAAATGCTAAGGCATTTAAGTTACGGAAGCAAGTTAAATGCTAAGAAAAGAATTAAAATAGGAGTTCCCATAAACTCCAACAAAAGTCTAACAACTAAACAAATGCGGATAATACGCCTAGAACCTGAAAGTCAATGTACCAAAACATCTATCAAGATCCATAAGTATAACAAGAAGGGTTACAACCCCAAACTAATGTACTAATAACTAACTAGAAAGTCTAAGTCCAAAATGTGGACATCGATAGAAAGAGAACTCATGGCAGCCCGGAAGAACTGGCTTACTCTTGAATTCGAACGATCACTGATCTTCTAAGCGAGGTCTGTCAATAGCTGCTTGAAAATGCCCTGTACTCATCAAAGAAAGAGCAAGTGCAGTATTAGTACACAACCACAACGTACTGGTAGGATCACGCGGCTATCGCACTCAGTGCAACATACATAACTCATTACATCATAATAATAACATGCAAACACTGAACATATACAATATCATCATCATTTATAGACAACGTACAATTTCACAATCTCAAATATACAATTTTTATCAAGTCATGTATCCTCTCATGGAACCCAAACTTAAACAGTTAGCATCCCGGAACGTGGTACCTGATCCAATGTTTATGCCAGAACGTGGTAGCCGATCTAATATATATGTTGAAATGTGGCAACCGATCTAAGTTAGTGTGGCGGAACGCAACACCTGATCCATTTAACAAGCCACATTCACAATCACAAGTAAATTCTAATAATCATACAATCAAGTCATGATTCATGGCATTCATCATTCATCTATCTCATTTATAATAGTGTGATCAATAATGCAACATTTGCATGCATACACGTATTATAATGAAGAAAGAGAAAACATATATAAAAAAAAACCATGAAATCACAACCATCACCTACCTCTAAACAATCTTGAATCCCCTAAGAAACTTGATTCTTCCCTTTTCGGATTTGTTCCGCTTGTTCTTGGTCTACAAACAATAATTATAACACGAGAATCAATAAACGATAACTAATTACCCAAATTACCCACAATTCTATCAACCCTAGATCATACCGGCCATGCTCCTAATATCCAAATTAGGGTTGTTCCCACCATAATTTCCAGATCAAAACCCTCCCCCATTGATAATTACCCATTAGATTATGTTCCACAGATCAAAAAATGGATTTGGGGAGTTTAGCTCTCAAGTTCAAAAATTGTAGAATAAAATATTTTTGGGGTTAATTTCTGACTTTAAGTCGCCTCTCTCCCGCCACAGCGACCTTACCCCGCTATAGTGGACCCTCCCTTATGACAGAAAATACCACTATAGTGGCTTGCACGGAACAGTGAAAAAAATTAATAATTCCAATACCCCCATTTCACAACACATCTTCCAGCAATGACACTCAGAAACTACCCGTTCACGCCAAGATCAGTTTCGAGAGTTCTACTCACCCGAATTAATTCTTTAAAGTCATATGGGTTCCTTAACGTCTTAGCTATCTACTCAAATAATAAAAATCAGAATTAAATCATCCAATTGCTACCATATTTCCCTAGACCTCACAGACTCCGATTTCGTCCAAATCTGGACTAGGTTGGGAAATTCCAAGTTACTACGAAAAAGTTTTCCAACCCAAAATATTTTCCCATTGGCTTTTCTATAACGACGGGAACATGTCGTTATATCATTGTGAAATTTTAGTCTTCTCCTTTTTTCTGCCGCATACATATCATATAGTTGTGTTCTAATGAAAGTATCTAGTATCTTTTAGGAGTGGTATGATGATATAAAATATATAAATTTTTCTATAATAAAAATTAATAGATGAATAAAATTTAAAGTATTATTTATAGAATCATTAATTTGATTTAAGATCCTTTTATGATCAATCACTATTTTCTTATATATTTTTATATAGCTAGTAAAGAGTGTATCTTGTGATATAAAGAAAATTATATGGAACAATACATAGACCATGAAGAAGGAAAACAAAAATATATTTTCATACTAAATTCACTAGTTTTCTATATCATTTAAATCTCTTGCCACCAATCCTTTACTTTCTCCATTATTTTACATACATATCTATTAAAAAATAATTATTATCATGGCTATGTTATCATATTATAAGTAAAAGTGAAAATCTATTTTTGAAATAGTGAATTTAACATCAAAATTAATAATTCAATGGACTACGTTGATACCCATTATTTTAGAAAAATTAGGAAGAAACTCCTTCGTTTGAGGGAAAGGAATAAAAAAAAAACAAAGAAGATATATCTTTCCCAAATCATATGCCTTTTTTCATATCTGTTTAATAATATTGTCTCTTCCACAACTTTTCGTCACTGTTAACTCATGAAATGGTAAGAAAAATACTATTGTGAATTGATGAATGATTTGCAACAATTTTTTCACCAACTCTTTCTTATGAGGTACCTCAAATTTTGTGTAATTTTGAACTTAATCAATTTTTGCAAATAACACTTGAGATTTTTTAAGAATAAGAAGAGTAGAGAACTTAAAGAAATTGTAGTTGAAAAGTGTGAGGAAACCCCTCTATTTATAGGTACCAAATAGTCGTATGAATTGGTTTAATTGTGCCTTATTCGAAAAGTCACAACCTTTCGAAAAAGTCACTGCTTATCGGAAAAGTCACAACCCTTTAAAAAAGGCACAACTCATCAGAAAAGGCACGACCCTTTAGAAAAGTCACATCCCGTCAAAAAAAATCACAACCCTTTGAAAAAGTCACAACTCATTGAAAAAGTCACAACCCATCAAAAAAGTCACAACCATTTGGAAAAGTCAAAACTCATTGAAAAAGTCACAATCCTTTAATTTAAAAAGATATCTACTTTCAATATAATAAAATTGATTAGATTAATAACTAAAATAAATTAAGTATTTCTAAGGTATTATAGTAATTCAACATTCAAGTTTGGAAGTTAATGCTTTTAAGGTAGTATAGATATAGAATAGATAGATTATGTATGTGCTCATTTTCTTGTTTATTTTCAATTAAAAAATGTGATTAAAAATTAATATAAAAAGCATCTTAGTGTATAAAATATTTTACGATAGGAGGGTTAGAAAAGAAACTGCAACTATGAAATGTGATTCAAATAATCTATCTAGTGTAAGAGTTTATTAATTAATATTTAAAGTCCATTTTGGGCATTTAGGGAACAAATTACATGAATTAGGGGATCTTCAACCCATGAGAATTTTGGTGATATTACTTTCGGATGATTTCTTTGCGAACCTTTAAGGAACCCTCCCTAGGGAGTTAGGGGAGCAATACATACACTCTTACAATTTTTAAAGTGCATTTTGGGCATTTAAGCCTCAATTACAGGAATCAGCTTCAATTGGGAGTAATACATATAGTCTCACAATTTTTCAGTCCATTTATAGCATTTAGGAGCCAATTTATAGGAATTAGGCAATTTTTTTTTCCAGTTTTTCATGCTTGTTAGCCCATGAATATTTTGGTAATATTACTTTCAAACAATATTTTTAGCAAAACCTTTATGGAACCCTCCGTAGGGAGTTGGGGAAGCAATACGTATAGTCTCTCAATTTTGAGAGTCCATTTTATGCATTAAGGTGAGTGTTAGCCCATAAATATTTTGGAGAAATGTCTTCTGGAGAATTTCTTTGCGACACCTTTATAGAACCCTCTGAAGGGAGTTGGGGGAACAGTATGTACAATCTCACAATTTTTAGAGTCTATTTTTTGCATTTAGGGGCTTATTTAAAAGAATTACGTGATTTTGTTAGTTTTTCATGTGTGTTAACCCATGGATATTTTGGTGATATCGCTTTCGTACAATTTCTTTGTGAAACCTTTACACAACTCTTTGTAAGGTTTTGGGGGAGAAATATGTATTGTCTCACAAATTTTAGTGTCTATTTTGGACATTTAGGGGCTAATTTACAAGAATTAAGCGATTTTCTTAGTTTTTGGTGTGTGATAGTACAAAAATATTTTTTCTTAAATAAAAGGCTTGATACCAACTATTTAAACAAGTCAAAATATTCTATTTAAATATTCAAATTAGGCATGGTCAATTGAAACATCACTTAGATTGAATGGCTTAATTGAATATTTTGACAAGTTTAACAAATTAATTATGTATTAAGCCAAAAAGAGCCTCTATATAATTGATAAAGCAATAAAAGAAAGCATGTTACCAAACAAAGTCTAATACCACATGTCCAAAATAAGCGCCCAATACCAATATTTTAAAATTACACAAAAATGAAACATTTATATTGGTAATTTATGAGAAATCGAAGTAAGAATATCAACTTCAAGGTAAAAACATTTACAAAATCCTCCATAGGGAGTTGGGGAAGTAATAAGTACAGTACCATAGTTTATAGAGTCCATTTTGGGTTGGGGCCAATTTAAAGGAATTAGCACATTTTATCAATTTTTCGTGTGTGTTAGGCAATGAATATTTTAGTGATATGACTTCCAGATGATTTCTTTACGAAAACTCTACAGAATCCTTTGTAGGGTGTTAGGGGAGCAGTACGTAATGTCTATCAAATTTTAGAGTTTGTTTTGGCCTTTTAGAGGCCAATTTATAGGAATTAAGTGATTTTCTCAATGCCATGAATATTTTGGTTATATGGCTTTCGAACGATGTCTTTGCGAAAATATTATGGAACTCTTCGTAGAAAGTGTTGGGAGTAGTACGTATAGTATCAAAATTCTTAGATTCCATTTTGGGCATTCAGGGGAAAGTTTACACGAATTATGTGAATATTTCAATTTTCGTATGTGTTATCCGATGAATATTTTTGTGATATGGCTTCTGGATGATTTCCTAGTAAAAACTTTATGTAACCCTCCATAGGGATTTGAGAGAGCGTGCGCACAGTCTCACAATTTTTAGAGTTCATCTTGCACATTTAGTGTCCAATTTACATGAATTAGGAGATTTTCTTAGTTTTTCATGTGTGTTAGCCCATGACTATTTTGGTGAGATGGCTTCTGGACGATTTTTTTGTGAAACCTTTACGTAACCCTCCATAGGGAGTTGGTGGAGTAGAACGTACAGTCTCACAATTTTTAGAGTCCATTTTTGGCATTTAGGGGCAAATTTAGAAGAATTCGACAAATTTCTCAGTTTTTCGTATGTGTTATCCCATGAATATTTTTGTGTATGGCTTCCGGATGATTTCTTTGTGAAACCTTTACTAAATACTACATAGGGAATTAGGTGAGAAGTACGCACATTATAACAATTTTGAGAGTCTATTTTGGGCATTTAAGGGTCAATTTATAGGATCTAGGTGATTTTCTCAGTTTTCGTGTTTGTTAGCGATAAATATTTTGATGATATGACTTCCAGATGATTTCTTTTAGAAACCTTTATAGAACCATTAGTAAGGAGTTGGGGGAGCTGTATGTATAGTCTCACAATTTTAGAGTGCATTTTGGTCATTTAGGGGTCAATTTATAAGAATTAGGTGATTTTCTCATTTTTTTAAAATGTTTGTTAGTAAGCCCATGAATATTTTATCATTAAATAACAGGCTTGATACCAACTTTTTAAACAAGTCAAAGTATTTTATTTAGATATTCAAATTAGGCATGTTCAATTGAAACATGACTTAGATCGAATGTCTAAATGTAATATTTTGACAAGTTTAACAAGTTAATTACATATTAAGCCAAAAAAGAACCTTTATATATTTGATAAAGCAATTAGGGTTGTTTATCAAACGGATCGGGTAGATAATTTCGCTTAATGGTTTGGTTTTTCGAACATTGGTTTTTAAATTTATTAATATGCTAGTCCATCTATAAGATATTTGTTGGTTTGGTAACGGATTAGCAATTATCGGACGGTTATTGGCGGCGTATTGGATAACCTCTAATTTCTATGATAACTTTTTTTCGATGAACGCACCTTACAAAGAGGATGACTTTTAGCCAGTAACAAGATAAAATGGCTAAACTGATCCAAAATTTTAACTGGTTGTCACATTTTCATTGTCTATTTGAAGAATCTTTGTAAATGACTCGATACATTGTTGCATACATTTTATGTACATATCCTCAGTGCGTTTATGTGTTTTCTGATTTGCTGTAACACCTCCATATTTTAATGATTTAAAAATAGAAAGAACTAAATTGGAAATAGCAAAATCTAAAAATTTTACAAGTTAGGCATAGATTATGCATTTTGGGTCAACTTCAAACGACCATAACTTTTAGTACCGAATGATTTAGGTGTTCCATAAGATATCAAATGAAAGGTATTGGAATCCTCTTTCCAATGCCGCCAATATTTCTAATTTTTGATCTCGTATGAGGGAGATATGCCCGTTTGAAGTCAGACTGCCCATTTAAGGAAAGTGACTCGAAAATATGAGGGGTATTTTGATATTTTCCTTACCCAATCAGCTTAAAACATTTTTAGTAAATAATTAGGGGTCTTAACTGATTTGGTTCAATTTTACAAATCCTAATTTACGCTATGGTTTTGAGAGGAGTTCAAGAAGAGGAGAAAAGGAGAAAAGGAGAAAAGTTCAATGCGTTCGTCAAGATTCTTGATTTTTGTTGCAGATATCTCCAAGGGTTTGATCCCTATAAGGTATCTGACTTCTCATAGTATTGGGTTCATTCACCCACATGCCAATCATGTTATTTTCAGTGCAAATTCATTCTTAAAGTTGAAGGATTTGAGTTCTTGTTGAGTTTTCTTGAAATACCTTCCATAATCTTGATTGTTGGGATTTCGATGAGTTCTTGAGATAAGTGTTAGTGTTTTGAGGGTCTTTTAGAGTAGATTATTGTGTACATATGTTGACTATTAGATTCTAAGTGATTGGGGAAGAAACAATTCGATTCTAGTCGAATTAAGGTCAGAAAACAAGTAGATAAGTTCGTTGAAATTGCCTGGCGGAATAGTAGCGCAACGCGCCACAAATGCGGCTCCAGCAAGGCTGGCGTGGCGCGCCGGCAGTGAGCCAGATTATTGTCTGAAACATTAGTGGCTGGGGCCCCGCGCAAACAGTGTGCCACGGTCACCTGCCTCCACCCTTTTTCCATCGTTTTACCCATCTATTTTTTCCTAAAGTGTGCCTTCACTCCCTATTGATTCTAACTACTCTAAACTACTTCTAAACATATTGAAATCATTCACACATGAATCATAACCTTTAATTCATAATTCATAATTCAAATTCAAGGTAGAGCTAAGAGTCAAGTCTTGAGAGTTCTTTGAGTTATTTTAAAAAATCTTTTTACAAATTGTTTTTAAACTTGTTTTAAGACTTGAGCTTTGAGTTGAGGAAGAACAAGAGCAGAGTTCATTTTCTTTAAAATGATATACGTGACCTAAATATTCTCAAGAGAAATGTTTTTACATTTAAGAATAGTGGAAACACCGATTTTCAAAGAGTTCATGAACAGTTTTCTGTATTATCTCTTTTCAGAGAAACCTTTTTGAGTAATAATCTCATATTTGAGGAAGAGGAAATATTAGCTTTAAAACATATTGAGCAAAATTATATCTTGGGAGTAGTATTGAGCACCGATATGGGGGAGAGTTCTAACAACTCACAGCCCACATAAACCATGTAGCCAACGTGGGTAAAAAAGGGTCATACTTTTTAGATGATTCCTTTATTGCTTTTTTATCATAAACTAGTGGACCAACTTAGTTAAGGAGTTCTATATCTCGGCAAAGTTTACGACAGGTTTGGGAGCGTAGGCTAGATGTTGTATCATCACAGAGCTCATAATGATGGTTGTCGGTTAGAGAATCTCCTAAACAGGGTTATTTTGTATTTTCGCATACAAACCAAGTTATTATTGTATTTTTCAATACATTGAGCTTTTATCTATTGTTTTAAAAACTTTTCTTTATATTGCATCTTTATCACTACTTTAAATTGAAATGACGTAAGATGAGATGAGGTAAGTGTTTTTATAATTCCAGTTCAATCTTATGTCTTGTTTTAGATTTTCCCTCACATGCTCGTACATTCCATGTACTAGCGCCATTTGGCTTGTATATTTTATGATGCTTATACAGGTAATCAGGATCAACATCCAGTGCTTCGTTGATCCAGTTGAGCTCTATTGTTGTTGGTGAGCCTCCTTGCTTTCGGAGGATCCCTTATTTACTTTCAGTATTTCAGTTATTAGGATGATCGGAGGTCTTGTCCCGACATCCCTCATAGTATTAGAGGTTTCATAGATAGTTAGACAGTATTAGTTCATGAGTCTTGTTCCTTTCAGTTGTTATGTTCTAGACTTGAGTTGCTGTTTTGGCCAGTGAATGTTTCTTTAAATATTCTGAGTTAAAGGTTTACTTTTAAAGTTCTCTTATTGTGACTAAGTCTTCCGCTAAGAGTTAAGCCAGGCCAAGGGTTTGCTTGGGACCAACAATGGTTCTCGAGTGCCGGCCATGCCTAGGGTGTAGGCTTGGGGCTTGACACTTGCGCTCTAATCTTTAAAGAAAAATAGATAGCAATAGAAAACCATATAGGTTTTCATGGCTTTATGGCTTTTGCCTTTAAGATTTAGGACCAAGAAAAGAAAAATATATAATTATTGTTATATATTATGGTAAAATATTAAATGAGGTTACTATACCTATAATAAATATGTAAGTATGGTAATTCTTAATAGGTTAATGGTTTACCAAATAAGAACATAGAATAATCCGTCCCCACAGTGATAACCCATTAATTATAAAATTTAAATCCATTCCCCGACCATTTATTCGATAACCCAATACCAATAAGCCATAAGCCAATATTCTGGTTAGCTTATCAGTTACTATTCGATTTTGAACACCCCTAAAAACAAGGAAGGAAAGCATGATACGAAACAAATTCTTACACCGCATGTCCAAATAAGTGCATAAATCCAGATATTATAATTCCAACACAATAATGAAAAATTGATATTGGTAATTTAAGAGAAACCTAAGGTAGAATATCAACTTGAAGGTACAAACTTTGTACTTTTCAAAATGAGATTATTTACATGCATGTACATGCTTTAGGCAAAATATGACAAAAAGATATGCATGCACCTAATATTAAAAACAAAAAGAAACTTAAGTAAGCTATTTAAAATCCCAATATTATAATTTCCACACAATAATCCAGTATAACATGTTTGCAAACCAAACGATCCCTTAGGTGTTTGGGCTCAATTTGAAGCAAGGAATTGACAATGTGGGTAAATCGAATACCGGTGACAAATACAAAAAAACTTATCTACAATCTGCATTTTTACAAGGTAGAGTTTCTTGAATTGTGAAATTCTTGCCTCTTTGTTCCCAAGACCTTATAATGTTATTCTTCAACCTCAACAATCGAATATCAAACACACAAAGCTTTTTGTTTGCAAAACAAGTTGCAACCTTGTTGCCTTCCTTGTTCCAACACACTTCAAAAATATTGTTATCACTATTGTAAGGTTTTACAATTTTGTCCTCCTTCACTGACCATATATTCATGCATTTATCCAATAAACCAGTGTCCATGTATTCAATATTCGCCCTAAATGCAACAGAGTAAATAGCTTCCCTGGAATCAAAATGGAACAGAACCTACTTAGTAAAAAATAAAAACATTCGACAAGAACGATACAATTAACTTATTCTCACTCCCCTCCCCTCACATCCCCAAATAAAAGGAATAGGTATATAGGTTATCGATAGTTTAAATGAATACGAGTAAACAAACCATCTAATACTTGAGCCTATATTTGAAAGTTAAAAAGTATAATTTTATTAAGAGTCCCTATTTTTATCTCCTGTGTCAAAGTAGACATAATGAGTTCACATCTGTTACATGTGTCCGTTCAAGCTGTGAAGAAGACGCCCTTGTTCAACATCCCATAGCTTCAAAGTAGAGTCAAATGAAGCTCTACACATATATACAATAAAACAAAACCAATAAGCCAAAAGATATAAAAGGTTAGGTGTAATACATTAAATCAACACACACCAAAAATCCATTTGCTGGACGGCTAAAGTGAAATTATATCTCTCTAGATTATTTTACTCGAGGGGGGATTACGGGTGATATTGAAGTCATTCCATATACAATACAAAGTGAAAAATGGAAACATTAAAGACTACTAGTGATACATGTAAACACAACAAAGACAATTAGCATAAACCTTTGCGTCTAAAATTACACTAAGTTCATGAATGAAAAGTGTACTAACTCTTATGATTACTTGTTGAAGGTTGAGAGTATTGCTTATGTTGCTAAGTCCTCAAAGAATGATAGTATCTTAAAGAAAAACAAGAGTACTAATGGATGGGATGAATGACTTATGGGAACCATTGAACAAATTGGTAACAAAAGGTGACACCTTAGACAATTCCGAAGATCCAGTTCCAAAGTTCATCAGTAGTACTCCACTAATCAATCTTGATGATTATGAAAATGACGCGACAATGATGATGAAGAAGAAGACAATGCGTATATGCCTTCGCCAAAAGTTAAGGAACACAAAGTTAGCAAATAAAATGTTCTTCAAAAATTAGATTTTGTTCAAGCTATAGAAGCACCATCAAATGTAATAATAAGAATATTTATATATGAAAAGGGAAAAAGGGACGAAGTGGAAGAAAGAAAAAAGAAACAAATAGTCCTCCTCATCCACCTCCTGTTGGTAGTGGCGGTGATAGTGATGGTGGTCGAACAAATATTAATGTGGAACAAGTTCAAATTACTATTGAGACCACAGGAGGTACAAGCAGTGGTAGTACAAGAGTAGTGAATAAAAGAGTTCATCCACTGCTCTTGTACTACCACTGCTTGTACCTCATGTTTTCTTAGTAGTAACTTGAACTTGTGCCACATTAATATTTGTTCCACCACCACCACCATTATCACCATCACCACCATGGCCTAGAAGAGGAGGGGGACGAGGAGGAGGAGGAGGATTATTTGTTTCTTTTTTCTTTTATCCACGTCGTCCCTTTTTCCTTTTTCCTTTATCAATATTATTATTACTACTTGATGGCGCTTCAATAGCTTGAACAACATCTAATTTTTTGTAGAACATTTTGTTTGCTAACTTTGTGTTCCTTAACTTCCGGCGCAGTCACATTCTTATCGTCTTCTTTTTAATTATCATCATCGTCCTCATTTTCATAATCATCAAGATTGATTAGTGGAGAGCTACTGATGAAATTTGGAACAAGAACTCTGGCATTGTATAAGGTGTCAACTATTGTTACCAATTTGTTTAATGGTTTCCATAAGTCATTCATTACATCCAATGGTTCAATACTTTTGTTTTTATTTGAGATTCTATCAGTCGTTGAGGACTCAACAACATAAGCAATATTGTTAACCTTCAACAAGTGATCACAAGAGTTAGTACATATTTCATTCACTAACTTAGTGTAATTTTAGAAAAAGAAGAAACGCACTTAGTAGATCTCAACTAAACAAAGAAAAAGAAGGAACACACTACTTTGCATCAATAGACACTTATTTAAACCTTCTTAAACTCCAAAGAGTCGACTTACTCTTAGTTGTTTCTGCCGAGGATGCGAAAGGTTATCTTAACAATAAGGTCTTTCTTTTCTCGAGAAATGGTCCTCCCCTTATCTTTCAGGGTTTAAATTTGGTGAAAGAGTTGTTGAATGTGTTATTCATCCAACTCCGAAAAAATAGCAGGCACATGCTCTAAAAAGGCATGAAGCATTTGCTGACGTTCGCACCTTTCATTTTCAACATCTAGAATTCTTCAATTAACTTGAGAAAGTCTTTGGAACTGAAATCTTGGGGTTTTAAATTCATTGGGGCTTTAAGTGCACCTTTGACAATAGTCTACCAGAAAAAACTTCAGAGGTAAGTCTGCCCCAATGCACCTAAGGTTGTTTACTAGTGAGCAATAAAGTGAGTGAAGATCATGGAGACTAGTGTTTATATCCTAAAAAGGACAAAAAACTTTTGGTTATTTGTTCCTATCTACCAAAACTTTGATAGGCAGAGAAAAGGTTTTGGCCCAGTGGAAATCAAATCATTAAGGTGAGGAAGGAATGGATTGCAAAAGATGAGATGGGGGAGCGAACAACTGTTGAGTTATATAAAGGGGAAGAAGTTGTGGCGCTGTGGAAGGGGGTGTCATGGAACCATGGAGAGGATGATGAAGAATGAAGGGGGTGTCTGGAAAAATATAGAAACTTTATTGCTTAGCTATGAACAATGATCCAACCAGAATTTACAACACTGATGTCTAATATACATGTAACCGAGAACCTAGTGCGACCACCACATGTGAAAGAAAATTATGATAGAAAGAATACTATAAACATGACTGGTACGAATAGATAGAATACCTTGCCATCAACAACTGTTGATTTGTATTGCTTGTACCAGCACCAGTTGGTCTCCATTTGATGGTAGATATCTCCTAAAAAATATAATTGTCAGCAGCTGATGTCTAATTCGATTAAATGAATTAACAAAGAAAAAGAAAGAACAAAAAAAAATACTTTGCAATGTTCTCACACTTCAATCAAGTGTCGTAACATTCTTGTTTTTCCATTTTTGATAGTAGAGTTACATGGACCATCTCCAATAGACCAAATTCTATTAGTAGAATCTTCAGACCTAAATTGATATTACACATTATTAGCTATAAGAGAGATGATTCCTTAGATGAGTCTGAAACTACTCTCAACCTTCATAAAATCACGGTGCTTATGATGGTCATTTCCAAAGTCCTAAAATTACAAGAGAATTAGAAACGGAAGTAGGAATATAAACATGAGTATACATATATGAGAGAAATAAAATGAAGAAATGGAAGTAATGCTTACCTAGATGCATGAAAAGACCATTTTGGACTTCAAGCACAACCAAAAACCCGGAACAAGAAAAAATTGTAATGTAAATATAGTAGACAGAAAATATGATATTTATCATTTTTCCTATAAAGAAATCATGTCTGATTAGGAGAAATTTATAAATATGTGGTCAAACCTTAGATGTATGTCCTTCCAACGTCGTTACATCATAACTAGGAATTTACTCGGCAGAGAGGTTGCGACTATGCTGATATACATAGGTTCCAAATCTGTCTTGCAACAAAAGAAAAACTTTAGTGTCACAAGACCAACAAAACTTTGAAGATCGCTAAAGTTTACTGAATTGAGTACGAAAATGGAAGCTTCTATCGTTTGTCATCTAGAAAAATGAAACGCAATATGCAATTCAACTGAAAATGAAACAGAAAGCACATGACAATTGACATGGTTCTTGGAGGATAAAAGCTAGCACAATAAAAACACTCCTTTTTACATTTGTGGTGTTTGATAAAAAATAACACAAAACACAAATTATTTTTCTACAAAAGTACTTTTATGTAAAAGTTGTTTTGACAAAAGAGTCTCTAGATCATAATAACATTAATTCTCATACCTTTGAGGTATAGAGACTGTTTCTGATAAACCCTAGATTTAGAAAATGATTATACACTAAAATGGTTATAAAAAAAATTAACTTTCGCAAAATTTAACTCTTTTAACAAAAACAAAAACAACAACAACAACATATTGAATGGGGTCTGAAGAGGGTGGTGTATACACAAGCCTCAAGTAAAGCATATCAAAGCATCTCATACAAACAAAACATCAAAATCTCCATAAAAAATAGTTCAAAAGATGATGAAAATTGAGTTATCGAATTCAAGTAGGAGGAAATCATAGAGTGAAGAAGCCATTGCTGTGAATTGACGACAGCTTAAAGAAACAAACAAAGGATAAAAAAATTGCCCTACCTATAATATATATATAGATGAAAAATATGGTAAGTAGGAATTTTAGGAAATAGAGTATTTATATATAAGACTAGGATTAGAAATGTTTTAATTCCGAATGACATTTTGAATAAAGTGTCGAATGACAATTGTATCCTCAAGCAATTCCAAAAAGTTGATAGATTAAATTATCTAAGACAGATTCAGAATTTATACCAGATATTTAAATTTGATAGTATATTTAATATTCTTAAGTTCACTTTATTGGTTATTTTAGGTCTCGAAGTGACAAGATCTAAATCGTATGGTAGAACTATAAATTTTTAAACCTAAACCCTAATTTTATTAGTACGTATAATTTTTTCATGTTCGCTTTTTTTGTTAGTGTTTTAGGTATTTAATTTGTTACAATACCTAAACCTTTAATTTTTAGAAGTTATAATATTTCGAAACCTAAACACTAATTTTATAAGTACATATATTTTTTAAAAATTCATCATGCTGGTATACATATATAAGGTTTGACCTAAACACTTGTTTTATTTTTTAAGTGTATTTTGTATGTATTCATTTCTCAAAGATTTCTTTTGTCAATTATTTCCCATTAGTATTATTCATATGTTTTTTGGTTAGTTTGAACTTTGAAGTTTTTTTGATTATTGAGTTATCAATCTTAATTCCTATATGACTTATTTCAAACAATTTCTTCTCTGGGGGATTTTTGAGACCTTTTAAAATGACTTTAATGGTAAAAAGTTGGGATTCTAAAGGTTTTTTTAGGGAAAGGGATCAAAGACCCAATATCCACTGAAAATTAGATGCATTACCTTTAGCGAATATTCAGGCGGCTGTTGGGAAACTTCAGCTAGGAGATCTCTGACTTGTCGAGTTCAAGGGTGAGCGAGTTCGTTCAGGCTACTATGGATTCATCTAGGATCTTAGTCCACTTCCTTCGGACTTAGACCTTATAGACTTTTTACTCTATGTTTAGTTGTTTTGGGGATTGCATCCCCTTATATTACACTGTTTAGTTAGATGTTTTGGTGCAATGAATTTCAGGTTCTAAGGGTTGAATTTCCACTTGGTTATGTTTAGCTTTGATAAATTAGTGAGTTTATGGGAACTCGGATTTTAAATTTATTATTTAAACCTGTTTGTAAATCTCTAAATGCTTGTCTTTTGGTTAGTATCGTTTAATTGGGTTGTAGTAATGGTTCTACCACCGGATGGTTAGTGTTGGTGCCAATCACAGTGGTTTGGGTCTTCATAAAGTTGGTATCAGAGCCCTAGGTTTGTTTATCTCGTTGTACCAAAACGATTCTAGTAGAGTTTTGCAGAACGGTACAGAGACGTCTATTCTTTTCTTCCAGAGGTTACATAACTTTAGGAAAATCTCTCCACCTTCTTCTCCCTGCGTGGTATAAATTTATTCTTATTGGCATATGGTGAACCAAATTGGTATCTAATCTCTTTAACTCTTCGATCCATAAATGGTTAACATACGAAACAACGAATTGGCCAGTAGCTCCCATCAATTAGCTAGCAGGGGAGCCTGCATGGAGAGGATGTGGTTGAGCTAGGGGTAGAAAAAGAGGAAGAGGCAGAGGCTGACGAAGGGTAGCACCCGCCAGGGATGAAGCCCAAGCTGAGAATGTACCTAGGGAAGAGGCCCCTCCAACACCCCAAGACGAGGTAGAAAAGAATGTGGAGATTGAAGTGGAAGAGGATGCTGAACAAGAAGAGGATGCATAAGCTGGGACTGTCGGACTTACCCCTTTAGATCTTGCTATAGCTCATTAGATTTTGACTTTTCTGGGTGGGTTGGTGCAAGATACTCAACCTTCACTCATCCATCCCGCTATTGCTACAGTCCCTAAAATGGATGGAGTGTTGTGTGTTGATACCTTCTTCTGTCCACTTTTTGGCCCTGTGATGACTGACAGTGAGCACAAGATGCTTACTAAGTTTTTGTAGTTAAAGTCGTCAGTGTTCCATGGTTATGAAAGTGAGGATGCCTATGACTGCATCCTAGATTGCAATGAGAGACTTCACAAGTTGGGCATTGTGCACTAACATGGAGTTGAGTTCATGACCTTTTAGCTTCAAGGTAAGGCTAAGCAGTGGTAGAGACCCTTTGTGGAATGCTGATTGCAAGCCTTGCCTCCGCTTACCTAGGTCCAATTCAATGTTTTGTTTCCGGAGAGGTATGTTCCTCAGAAATTGAGGGACTGCAAGTAGGATGAGTTCATGGCTTTGGGGAAGATTGGTATTGTAACGACCCGAGAGCACCCCCTAGTTGTTACCGGCGTATTCGACCTCTAAGAGGTCTTATACAAGCCCTTAGCATTCATCATAGCATGCATCATAGAATAAAAAACACGGAAAATTTAAAACTTTTACTTTGGAAGTTCAACTTCACTTTATATATGAAAATAGAATCTAACTTCGTCACAATGTACCATCTAGACATAGAAGTATCAAAAATGGGACTTAGCCCTTACATCAATAAGAAGTCTAGAAATAGGAAAGTACAACATTGTCTTTCAACATAAGCAAAGAACTAAACATAGAAGCTAGATCATAAGGTCTTATCCTCGGACTTGAGGACTCACCAACTTAGGGAAGCAACTCCAAGTGTCTTGAGAAGTAAGCTTGAATCCTTAACGGCCCGAACCTAAATGTTTGGGGAGAAAGGAGACAAAATGGGTTAGTACAACACACATACTAAGTATGGCTACTATGCATAAAAACCATAGAAACCTGCATAAAAGGTCCATTTTAGTCGAAACATGTTTTTTACCAAGTAAATCCAATATGCACACAAAGTAAGTATCATAGTACAAACTAACATAATATCATCCCAACACGTAGACAACCCAAGTAATACTAGTGCAATGCAAGAAATAGAATCCCATAACCCTATTCAAAGCCAAGTATCACATTAAGCAACCTACTTCATGCATACATACATAAGATCATACTTCATCATAACTTACCATATTCATAATGATCATACACAACATAGCTTCAACATACGTAAGTTATAATCATCTAGCTTCAACATACGTAAGTCATAATCATCATAATCATAAGTGAACACTACTACAACCATCTCTTAGGATCCCACAAGTGCAATGTGCAAGAGAAGTCCTATACCCTCCCTTACACAATGAAGAAACCCTTAAGAAAGCCCTAGTAAGAGTTCACACATTTCATACCTTCATTTAGTTTTACATTAGGGAGATATTGCCATAATCGACATAGACCATGAAAGCTACATGGAATTCGGTGTTCTACTCCCACATCGAAAAGAGAGGGTTAACACTTGCCTAAGCTATAACCATTCGTACATAGCTATCTAGGTGGATCCACTAAGCTAAAGTCCTATGTGGGCACATAGTTAAGGGTCAAGGAGATTGCTCCTAGGAATCCTAACTTACTAAACGTGGGGATGTCCATCTCATGAGACAACACATACCATGGGTAATCCGGACTTCCTAAACATGAGGAAAGCCATGTGGGGAGCCGGACTTACTAAACGTGAGACCCCCATCTCATTTACATGCCCTTTCAGTGCTAAGCATCTAATTCCCTTTTGTAATCATCTTTAGTCATCACGTAAGTTCACATTAGCCTTTACTAGACTTTTATGAAAACATGTTACCATAATAGCTCATATGTGTTCATAAGTGAGTAACAATCCTTTCACTTTAGAAACACTTAGTAAGTGAGTAACCCTTTCACTTCACATTACACTATAATTATGAGAACTACCTTTCAATCATATAGCAATCATACCATAACATACATACATATTTCATAGCTAATTCAAGTGTAGAGGGTTAAGGATGAGGGAAACTAGGTCATCAACACCACAACAACACATTAGGTATAGCATCATTACAATCTAAGTAATTCACTTTTCATACTTGAGTTCAAAGAAGAACCAACCTTTATACCTTCTTGCCCTTCCTAGGACATTCATACTTCAATCACTAATCAGTTCATAACCAATACATAATACAAGGCAATTCATGAAGTAATAACATCATCAAGATCAATATAATCAATTGACATATTCCCTTCATAGCCTTCAAGGCTTCATTCAAAGATTCAACCCTAATTTCATAGAAATTATACATAACCTAGGGTAGAATCATCATACAAACATGAATTATATAACATCACCTTCAATTCATAGCCTTCAATCAATATCCAACACAAACTAGGGTTAGAATTAGGAAAAGAAGGATAAACATGGGTCTCATGGGGAATTCTTCAAGAAACCAAAAATATAACATAAATTAATTCATAATTGTTCATATAACATAAATCAAAGTCAGTTTATAACATCAATTTCACTTTAGAAAGAAGACTCACATTTTTGGATTGATATCCCAGAAATTGGAGCTTCTGAAATTCATCTTGAAGGGGCCTCTTGGGGAAAGGAATCCCAAGAGTGATAAGAAATTATACCTTAGTTAATTCCTTGAGAACTGATGGGGAAAAATCGAAACCTTGCTGCCCTAGATGAACCTTGGTCTTCTTTTTCAATGGGGTTCTTAGCTGAGAGAGTTTTGAGAAAGAATGAGTTTGACTTGTGTGAGTTAAAGTCTTAGGGTTAAGGTCTTATAGTTAGGGTTAGAATGGTAATTAGTTAACTAACCACCCTTCTTAACCCTTAATTAAATAACTAACTAAAACTAAGACCCCTAAACTAAAAACTAAAAACAAAAAACTTAAAACTGCCAGGACTTACGACCCTCCACCTATAGACCGTAGGTGGAGTTACGGACCGTGCTGCTCATCCGTCGTTTGGTACTGAGGCTCTCACGGCCATGACTTACGGTTCGTCGACCAGTCTACGGGCCGTGAGTCTTGCTCTCGTTGTTTGCTGCAGTTTTGACAGCTTTCGGGTCCATGTTTGGGCCCTCCTCAAGGACCCCTAAGGGGGTCCTTGGGGGGTTCGTACCCAGACGTTTTTATCCTATGAACATAAACTTACCTAATTTAAACCTTTTTACAAGATTATACCATCATACGACACTCCCAAACCTGCCCAAAACCTAAGGACACACTAGAACACATTCTTCTTTAGTTTTCGGACTTCGTGGTCGTTTCTTGACGTTTAGACTTTTACTCTTCCAAACCAAGTCAATTACATTAGTTTAGGTTTATAAACATCATTTTGGCTATTTTTAAGTCATTATTCATAAGGTGAAGCTCTAACTTAATTCATAGAATTCTGGAGTGTTACAGGTATGACTGTAGCTGTTTATGAAGTTAAGTTCCATGCCTTGTGTAGATATGCGATGTAGTTGGTGACTACTGAAGAAGAGAGGATCCGTGTGTTCATCAAGGTATTGAATCTCGAGTTACAAGTATTGTCTGTTCACATGACCTCTGCAAGTAAAAGCTTTAATGAAGTGACAGACTTTTGGAATAAGGTAAAAGGAGTTCAACGGGACAAGTAGGCCAAGGCTTTTGCTAAGAGGCCGAAGAATACATCTAACTTTAATGGCTCCTACTCTAAAGGTTTAGGTAGGCCGATAATTGTAGCTCAGCCAATTCATTCAAATATGCCCTCTTATACGGGTGGTTACACTACAACTAAAAAGATCGTTAGTGGCAATAAATTCTTAATTGTCGCTAAATATATACTTTTAGCGGTAATTATAACTCTTTGTATATGTCCCTAAAGCCTTTAGCGACATTGGATCTAATGACACTTAATTAATGCCAGTAAAGACTTTAGCACTGATTTTTAATATGTTTATTTATTGCCGCTAAAATTTGTTTTTGTTGTAGTGTTACTCAAGAATTACGCAGCAGATTCCTACTTAGGATGGCTACTATTTTGCACCAAGCAACAAGTCATCTCTTGATGTTGTAGTTACAATTGTGGAGAACTAGGACACTTTGGAGTGATAGTCCCCACCCGCGCATGACTAAACCTGTACAGCAGCAGACCAAAGACCTGTACCGGTGGGCGGAGGTAATAAGGGTAGAGGACATCCACAAGGTGGGCGAGGAGAAAATCAGAGAGGCCGTGAAGGCTGGGGAAATGGTGATGCAAGTAGTGGATCATTGCAACCAAACAAAAAGGTTGCCCGCCAAGATAACATGTCTCAGTTTTATGCATTTCCGGGAAAGACCGAGGCTGAGATGACTCATGTAGGGATCACATGTACTGTTATTTTCTATGACTGGATGGCTACTATTTTGTTTGATTCGGATTCTACTTACTCCTATGTATCGGTACAGTTTTCCTATAGATTTGATGCGATTTGTGATGTGCTTGATGCCCCTATCAATGTTTCTACCCCAGTTAGAGAGTCTATCGTAGTCACCCATGTCGATAGTGCTTGTTCTGTCTTGTTTATATGTTTTCAGACTTAGACTGAATTGGTTATCTTTTATATGACTGACTTTGATGTAATATTAGGCATGACTTAGTTGTCCCCATATTATGTTATGCTTAATTGTAATGCTAAGATTGTGACTTTAGAGATCCTAGGTAGGGAAAAGTTAGAGTGGGAAGGGCTGTAGAAGCCTAAGCCATCTAAGATTATATCTTTTATTTGTGCTAGAAAACTAAAGGGGCAGGGTTTTTTGGTATGTTGGGCTCATATCCGTGATGTCGATGCAGAGTCCCCCTCTATTGAGTCTATCTCTGTAGTGTCTGAGTTTAAGGAAGTGTTTCCTATTGATTTAGATGTTATGTCTCCAGATAGAGATATATATTTTTGTATTAACTTGGAGCCAGGCACTCACCCAATCTCTATCCCTCCTTATCGCATGGCTCCAATAGAGTTACGAGATTTTAAGACCCATATCCAAGAGCTCTTTGATAAGAGTTTCATCCGTCTTTGTGGTGCTCCTTCTTGTTCTTGTTTGTTAAGAAAAAGGATGGTTTTATGAGGATGTGCATAGACTACCAACAAGTAAATAGGTTCACCATTCAAAATAAGTACCAATTGCCTCGTATAGATGATCTCTTTTACCACTTGCAGGGTGCATCAATATTCTCAAAATATTATTTAAGGTCTCGGTACTATCAATTAAAGATTAGGCCTGAGGCTGTACCTAAGATGGTGTTGAGGACTTGGTATGGGCACTATGAGTTCTTTGTGATGTCGTTTGGGTTGACTAATGCACTTTCAACCTTCATGAGTTTGATGAATGTTGTGTTCAAACCACTCATGTATTCATTTGTAATGTCTTTATTGATGAGATTTTGGTTTATTCAAAGAGTGAGGAAGAGCATGTAGATCATCTTCGTAATATTTTGGGTATCCTTGAGAAACAAAAAATTTATGCAAAATTTTCTACGTGTGAATTATGGTTGTCCTCTATTGCCTTTTTGGGCATGCAGTTTGAAAAGAAAGGGTAATGGTAGATCCTCAAAAGATTGAAGGAGTTAAGAACTGGGTCTAGCCTAGTTCTATTACTAAGGTTAGGAGGTCACTGGGGCTTTCCATCTACTATCTGCAGTTTGCGAAGAATTTTTCCTCTACTGCCAGGCACGTGACAAGGATTACCCAAAAGGAGGTGCGTTTTGAGTGGACTGCTAAATGTGAGGAGAGCTTCCAAAACCTCAAGACTCTTCTAAGGATTTCATTGTTTAATGTGATGCTTCATATTCGGGCTTGGGTGTTGTGTTGATGCCAGATAAGAATGTTATAGATTGTGCCTCACAACAGTTGAAGATTCATCAAAGGAACTTCCAGACGCATGATTTAGAGTTGGCAACGATAGTGTTTACTCCTAAGATTTTGCGACATTATCTCTATGGAGTCAAGACTGAAGTGTTCATTGATCATTGTCATCTACAACACGTATTCACTCAGAAAGACTTGCACCTGAGACAACGTAGATGGATAAGTTACTTAAAGATTATGATGTCACCATGCAATACCATCCATGTAAGGATAATGTGGCGGCAGCCGCATTAAGCCGGAAGATAGTGAGTATGGCTAGTTTAGGTTGCTTGGGTATGTCTAGGCGATCACTGACTTGTCGAGTTCAATGGTGAGCCAGTTTCTTTGGGCTACTATGGATTATCTAGGATCTTACTCCATTTCCTTCGGACTTGGACCTTTCAGACTCTTTACTTTATATTTAATTATTTTGGGGATTACATCCCCTTATCTTTGACCGTTAAGTTAAAAGTTTTGGTACAATGATTGTCAGGTTCAATGGGTTGTTGACACCCAATTTTGACCATTCTTTCTTCTAATTCATTATTATCGAGCTTCTAAATTAATAACGTGTCAAATTATCCCTTTTCACAACTATTTTTACTACTACGACTATTTATCATTACTATTGTTATCATTATGTCACAATTCTATAATTACTACTAAATTTGTATGTTTTACTCTTAAAATTATATTATCACCTTTGACACATTCTTTTCTTAAAATTTAATTATTATCGCTTTATTTAAAGTTTCGTACTTTTTAAATTAATTATAAGCCCTTATTTTGTAAATTTGTAATATTGATATATTTATTATGTAAATTATTAGTTGTCATCTTTTAACTTATTTTTTATTAGTCATTAAGCTAGAAGCCCAAATTTATATAAAGAAAGAAAGGAAAAGGCCGTGAAGTCCATTCTAAACCCACCATTCCAACCCACATTTTATATTAAAATCTGTCCAAAAAATAGCCCAAACAAAGGCCCAAACCCGTGTCTTTTTCATCAGCAAAATGCCAAAACGAATTAGGTCATTTTTCTTTCATCAATTCGTTGCTCCTTCCTCTTCTAATGGTAAAAGCTTCAGGTCTCTTTAACATTGGACAAAGGCTCTTCTCCATTTTCGTACAAGCTTCAATAATTCCATCAACTCTCTTCAGTTCACTCTCTTTGTAACAGATTCAGTCAAGAAGAGGCCAAAAGATTTCTGATTTTTTGATTTGCTAAAGAGCAGAGGTTTGATTCAAAATTCAAACGACTATTTATTCCTTTCAATCCCACCCGAATTGCAATAAGAGGAACCCTATGTCTCTATAAATAATAGCTCTTACATCCATTTTTAACCAAGCTTTTCTTCCCCCGATATCACCTTGAACCACTGCTTCTGCTCTCAAAAATTATTTTTTGTACTCTTTCGATCTCGGCTAAAAACTCTAGTTTCGATCTTACTCGAGTTTGTCGTTATTCGAACGTAGGCTTTCGACCAAAGAAATTTGTTCACTGCCTGGCAACAAGTAACACTCGGCCCTTTCTTCCTCTGTTTTGTCACTGCGGTTAAAGTGCTATGTATACCTTAAGAGATTTATATGTCAAGATTAAAGTTTGCTTATTTTGGATACACAGAAAGTAGTGTTAAAAATGTGATTTCATTTCTCTCCCATATATTTAGAAATATTATGTAGGTGCTCATTTTCTTGTTTATTTTTAATTAAAAAATGGATTAAATATTAATATAAAAAGCATCTATGTGTATAAAATATTTTACGATAGGACGGTTAGAAAATAAACCGTAGCTAAGAAATGTGATGCAAATAATCTATCTAGTGTAAGAGTTAATTAATTAATATTCAGAGTCCATTTTGGGCATTTAGGGCCAATTTACATGAATTAGGTGATTTTCACCCCATGAGAATTTTGGTGATATAGCTTTAGGGTGATTTCTTTGGGAACCTTTAAGGAACCCTCCTTAGGGAGTTAGGGGAGCAATACATACACTCTATCAGTTTTTAAAGTGCATTTTAGGCATTTAAGCCCCAATTACAAGAATTAGACGATTTTCTTAGTTTTTTATGTGTGTTAGCCCATAAATATTTTGATGATATGGCGTTCAAACATTGCGAAACCTTTATGGAACCTTCCCTAGAGAGTTGGGGAGTAGTACATATAGTCTGACAATTTTTCAGTCCATTTATAGCATTTAGGAGCCAATTAATAGGAATTAGGCATTTTTTTTTAATTCTTTCATGTGTGTTAGACCATGAATATTTTGGTGATATCACTTTCGGACAATATGTTAAGCAAAACCTTTAAGGAACCCTCCGTAGGGAGTTGGGAAGCAATACACATAGTCTCACAATTTTGAGAGTCCATTTTATGCATTTAGGGGCTAATTTACAAGAATTAGGTGATTTTTCTTAGGTTTTTGCATATTAGCCATGAATGTTTTTCTAATACGGCTTCTGGATGATTTCTTTACGAAACCCTTTGTAGGGAGTTTGAGGAGCAGTACATACAGTCTCATTAATTTCAGAGTCCATTTTTGGTATTTATGGCTAATTTACATGAATTAAGCGATTTGCTCAATTTTTGTGTGTGTGTTAGACCATGAATATATTGGAGATATGGCTTCCGGACGATTTCTTTGCAAAACATTTAAGGAACTCTCCATATGGATTTGGAGAGCACTACGTATAGTCTTATATATTTGAAAGGAAAAAAGGACAAATATACCCCCGAACTATTGTAAAGGGTTTGCAGATACCCTCCGTCATACTTTTAGGACATTGGTTCCCCTGCCGTCCAAAAACTAGAGCATATATACCCTTTATACTAACGGATTTACACATGTCATAATCTTATCCATCGACCGACATTTATTAAATATTGGATCAATGGATAAGATTGTGCCACGTGTCCATATTTAGTCTTCCGTTAGAGTGAAGGGCATATATGCTCTAGTGTTTGGATGGTAGGGGCACCAATTTCCCAAAAGTATGACGGACGGTATCTGCATACCATTTTCGATAGTTCAGTGGTATATTTGTCCTTTTTCCCTAATTTAAATCCATTTTGAATATTTTGGAGACCAATTATAGAAATTAGGAGATTTTCTTAATTTTTTGTGTGTTAGCCCATGAATATTTTGGTGGTATGTCTTCTGGAGGATTTTTGTATGAAACCCTCCGTAGAGATTTGGAGGAGCAGTATGTACAATATAATAATTTTTAGAGTCAATGTGGGCATTTAAGGACAAATGTAGAGGAATTAAGCAAATTGCTTAGTTTTTCGTGTGTGTTAGACCATAAATATTTTGGTGATATGACTTTCAGACAAGTACTTTTTAAAACCTTTACGGAACTCTGAATAGGGAGTTGGAGGAGCAGTACGTACATTCTCAAAATTTTAAATCTATTTTGGACATTTAGGAGGCCAATTATAGGAGTCAGATGATTTTTTTAGTTGTTCGTGTGTGTTAGCCCATAAATATTTTGGAGATATGGCTTCTGGACAATTTTTTTGTGACACCTTTACAGAACCCTCTGTAGGTTGTTGGGGAACAATACGTACAATCTAACAATTTTTAGAGTCTATTTTTGGCATTTAGGGGCTTATTTAAATTAACTAGGCGATTTTCTCAGTTTTTTATCTGTGTTAACCCATGGATATTTTGGTGATATTGCTTTCATACAATTTATTTGTGAAACCTTTACGCAACTCTTTGCAAGGTTTTGGGGGAGCAATACGTATTGTCTCACCAATTTTAGAGTCTATTTTGAACATTTAGGGGCTAATTTACATGAATTAAAAAGTTTTCTTAGTTTTTCGTGTGTGTGTTAGCCAAAAAATATTTGTTCTAAAATAAAAGGCTTGATACGAACTGTTTAAACAAGTTAAAATATTCTATTTAAATATTCAAATTAGGCATGGTCAATTGAAACATGACTTAGATTGAATCGCTTAATGGAATATTTTGACAAGTTTAACAAGTTAATTATGTATTGAGCCAAAAAGAGCCTCTATATAATTGATAAAGCAATGAAAGAAAGCATGTTACCAAACAAAGTCTTACAACACAAATAAGTGCCCCAATACCAATATTTTAAAATTACACAACAATGAAACATTGATATTTGTAATTTATGAGAAATCGAAGTAAGATAATCTACTTGAAGGTAAAAACTTTTACAAAATCCTCCGTAGGAAGTTGGGGAAGTAATAAGTACAATATCATAGTTTTTAGTGTCCATTTTAGGCATTTGGGGCCAATTAAAAGGAATTATAAAATTTTATCAAATCTTCATATGTGTTATGCAATGAATATTTTGGTAATATGACTTCCAGATGATTTCTTTACGAAAACTTTATAGAATCCTTTGTAGGCTATTAGGGGAGCAGTACGTAATGTTTATCAAGTTTTAGAGTCCGTTTTAGCCTTTTAGAGGCCAATTTATAGGACTTAGTTGATTTTCTAAATTTTTTGTGTGTGATAGCCATGAATATTTTGGTGATATGGCTTCCAGACTATGTCTTTGCTAAAACTTTATGAAACTATTCGTAGGAAGTTGTGGGAGTAGTACGTATAATCTCAAAATTATTAGATTCCATTTTGGTCATTTAGGGGAAAGTTTACACGAATTAGGTGATTTTTTCAATTTTTCATATGTGTTATCCGATGAATAATTTTGTTATATGACTTATGGTTGATTTCTTAGTAAAAACTTTATGTAACCCTCCATAGGGATTTGGGAGAGCATACGTACAGTCTCACAATTTTTAGAGTTCATCTTGCACATTTAGGGGCCAATTTATATGAAATAGGAATTTTCTTACTTTTTCATGTGTGTTAGACCATGACTATTTTGGTGATATGTCTTCCAGATGATTTTTTTGTGAAACCTTTACGGAACCCTTTATAGGGAGTTGGTGGAGTAGTACGTATAGTCTCACAATTTTTAAAGTCCATTTTTGGAATTTAGGGGTAAATTTACAAGAATTAGACGATTTTCTCAGTTTTTCATATGTGTTAGCCCATGAATATTTTTGTGATATGGCTTCCAGATGATTTCTTTGTGAAACCATTACTAAATACTACATAGGGAGTTGAGTGAGAAGTACACAGATTATCACAATTTTGAGAGTCCATTTTGGGCATTTAGGGGCCATTTTATAGGATCTAGGTGATTTTCTCAGTTTTCGTGTTTGTTAGCCATAAATATTTTGATGCTATGGCTTCAGGATTATTTCTTTTCGAAACCTTTACAGAACCCTTAGTAAGGAGTTGGGGGAGCAGTATGTACAATCTCACAATTTTAGAGTGCATTTTGGCCATTTAGGGGCCAATTTATAAGATTTAGGCGATTTTCTCATTTTTTTACATGTGTGTTAGTAAGCCCATGAATATTTTGTCATTAAATAACAGGCTTGATAACAACTTTTTAAACAAGTCAAAATATTCTATTTATATATTTAATTTAGGCCTGTTCAATTGAAACATGACTTAGATCGAATGTCTAAATGTAATATTTTGACATGTTTAACAAGTTAATTACGTATTATGCCGAAAAAGAACCTCTATATATTTGATAAAGCAATTAGGGTTGTTTATCAGATGGATTGGGTAGATAATTTTGCTTAACGATTTGGCTTTTCGAATATCAGTTTTTAAATTTATTAATCTTCTAGTACATCTATAAGATATTGGTTGGTTTGGTAACAGATTAGCAATTATGAGACGGTTATCGGGCGTTGAATTGGTTAACCTCTAATTTCTATGATATGTTTTTTTTTTATGAACGCACCTTACAAAAAGGATGACTTTTAACCTGTAACAAGATAAAATGGATAAATTGATCTAAAATTTCAACTGGTTGTCATATTTTCATTATCCATTTGAAGCATCATCGTAAATGACTCGATAAATTGTTGCATACATTTCATGTACATATCCTCAGTGCTTTTAAGAGTTTACTTACTTGCGCTCTATTTTTTAAAGAAAAATAGAAAGCAATAGAAAAGTAAATAGGTTTTCATGGATTTATGGCTTTAGCCTTTATATTTAGGATTAAGAAAATAAAAGTATATAATTACTGTTATATATTATGGTAAAATATTAAATGAGGCTACTATACCTAGAATAAAATTTTAGTAGGATAATTCTTAACTGGTTAACGGTTTACCCAATAAGGAAATTGAATAATTCATCCCCACATCGATAACCCATTAATTATAAAATTTGAATCCATTCCCCAAATATTTATTCAATAACCCAATACCAATAAGCCATAAGCCAATTTTGTGTTTGGCTTATCGGATACTATTCGATTTTGAACACCCCTAAAAGCAAGGAAGTGAAGCATGACACCAAACAAATTCTTACACCACATGTCCAAATAAGTGCATAAATACAAATATTATAATTCCGACACAATAATGAAATATTTATATTGGTAATTAAAGAGAAACCTAAGATAGAATACCAACTTGAAGGTACAAACTTTGTACTTTTCAAAAGGAGATTATTTTCATGCTTGTAGATGCTTTAGGCAAAAAAGATGCAAGATATGCATGCACCTAATATTAAAAACAACAAGAAACTCAAGTAAGATATTTTAAACCCCTATATTATAATTCCCACTCAATAATCCAGTATAACTTGTTTGCAAACCAAAGGATCTCTTAGGTTCTTGGGCTCAATTTAAAGCAAGGAATTGACAATGTGGGTAAATCGAACACGGGTGACAAATAAAAAAAAACTTTTCTATATTCTACATTTGTACAAGGTAGAGTTTCTCGAATTGTGAAATTCCCGTCTCTATGTTCCCAAGACCTCTTAAAGTTATTCTTCAACCTCTACAATCGATTATCAAACACACAAATGTTTTTGTTTGCAAAACAAGTTGAAACCTTGTTGCCTTCCTTGTTCCAACACACTTCAAAAATACTGTCATCGTCATGTTAAGTTTTTACAATTTTGGCCTCCTTCACTGACCATATATTCATGCATTTATCCAATAAACCACTTTCCATATATTCACCATTCAGACTAAATGCAACAGAGTAAACAACTTCCCTGGATTTAAATTAGAAGAGAACCTACTCAGTAAAAAGTAAAAACATTCAACAAGAACGATATAGTTAACTTATTCTCACTCCCGTCGCCTAACATCCCCACCCAAATAAGAGGAATATGAATATAAGTTATCGATAGTTCAATTGAATACGAGAAAACAAAACAGATAATACTTAAGCCTGTATTTGATAGTTAAAAAATATAATTTTAGTAAGAGTCCGTATTTTTATCTCTTGTGTCCAAGTAGATATAATGAGTTCACATCTATTACCTATGTCCATTCAAGGTGTGAAGAAGACGCCCTTGTTCAACATTCCATATCCTCACAGTAGAGTCAAATGATGCACTACAAATATAGACAAGAAAAAAAAACCATTAAGCTAAAAGAAATAAAAGGTTAGGTGTAATATATTAAATCAGCACACACCAAAATTCCATTTGCTGGATGGCTAAAGTGAAATTATATCTCTATGGATTATTTTACTCGCAGGGGGAATACAGGTGATATTGAAATCATCCCATATACATTACAAAGTGAACAACAGAAATATTGAAGACTACTAGTGATACATGTAAACATAACAAAGACAATTAGCACAAACCTTTGCGTCTAAAATTACACTAAGTTCATGAATGAAAAGTGTACTAACTCTTAAAATTGCTTGTTAAAGGTTGAGGGTAATGCTTATGTTGATGAGTCCTCAAAGAATGATAGTATCTCAAAGAAAGACAAAAGTGTTGAACCATTTGATAGGATGAATGACTTATGGGAACCCTTGAACAAATTGGTAACAAAAGGTGACACCTTGGACAATTCCAAAGATCCAGTTCCAAAGTTCATCAATAGTACTCCACTAATGAATCTTGATGATTATGAAAATGAGGCGACAATGATGATGAAGAAGAAGACAATGCGTATGTGCCTTCGCCAAAAGTTAAGGAACACAAAGTTAGCAAACAAAATGTCTTAAAAATTTACATGTTGTTCAAGCTATAGAAGTGCCATCAAGTAGTAATAATAAGTATATTGATAAATGAAAAGGGAAAAAGGGATGATGTGGAAGAATGAAAAAAGAAACAAATAGTCCTCCTCATCCACCTCATGTTGGCTGCGGTGGTGATAGTGATGGTGGAACAAATATTTATGTGGAACAAGTTCAAATTACTACTGACACAATAGGAGGTACAAACAGTGGTAGTACAAGAGTAGTGAATGAAAGAGTTCATACACTGCTCTTGTACTACCACTACTTGTACCTCATGTTGTCTCAGTAGTAACTTGAACTTGTACCACATTAATATTTGCTCCACCACCACCACTAACACCATCATCACCACGGACAACAGGAGGAGGAGGATTATTATTTTCTTTTTTCTTTCTTCCACATCGTCCCTCTTTCCGTTTTCCTTTATTAGTATTATTATTATTATTAATACTTGATGGCACTTCTATAGCTTGAATAACATCTAATTTATTGTAGAGCATTTTGTTTGCTAACTTTGTGTTCCTTAACTTCTAGCAAAGTCACATTGTCATCGTCTTCTTCTTCATTATCATCGTCGTCATCATTTTCATAATCATCAAGATTGATTAGTGGAGAACTACTAATGAACTTTGGAACAAGAACTTTGGAATCGTCTAAGGTGTCAACTTTTGTTACCAGTTTGTTCAATGGTTTCCATAAGTCATTCATTCCATCTAATGGTTCAATACTTTTGTTTTTCTTTGAGATACTATCATTCTTTTAGGACTCAACAACATAAGAAATACTCTCAACCTTCAACAAGTGATCACAAGAGTTAGTACACATTTCATTCACTAACTTAGTGTAATTTTAGAAAAAGAAGAAACACACTTAGTAGATCTCCACTAAACAAAGAAAAAGAAGGAAAACACTACTTTGCATCAACAAACACTTATTTAAATCTTCTTAAACTCCAAAGAGTTTACTGACTCTTAGTTTTTTCAGCCACGGATGCGGTGCCATCTTAACAATAAGGTCTTCCCTGTCTCGGGAAAGGTTCCTCCCCTTTTCTTCCACGGTTTAAAATTTGTTAAAGAGTTGTTGAATGCGTTATTCCACCAACTCCAGAAAAACAACATGCTTGCTCTAAGAAAGCGTGAAGCGTTTGCTGACGTTCGCACCTTTCATTTTCAACATCTAGAATTCTTTGATTAACTTGAGAAAGTCTTTGGAACTCAAATATTGGGGCATTAAATTCGTTGGGGCTTTAAGTGTGCCTTTAACAATAGTGTACCAGAAAAACATCAGAGGTAAGTCAGCCCCAATGCACCCAAGGGTGTTAACTAGTGAGCAATAAAGTGAGTGAAGATCATGGAGACTAGAGTTTATATCCTAAATAGGACAAAAAGTTTTTTGTAATTTCATCCTATCTACCTAAACCTTGATAGGCAGAGTAAAAGTTTTGACCCAGTGAAAGGCAAATCAGTAAGGTGAGGAAGGAATGTATTGCGAAAGATGAGATGGGGGAGGGAACCACTGGTGAGTTATATAAAGGGGAGGAAGTTGTGGGGCCATGGAACCATTGAGAGGATGATGAAGAACGAAGGGGGTGTCTTGCAAAATATAGAAACTTTATTTCTTAGCTATGAACAATAAACCAACAATAAACTATGACACTGATGTCTAATATACACGTAACTGAGAACTTAGTGCGACCACCACATGTGAAAGAAAATTATTATAGAAAGAATACTATAAACATGATTGGTACCAATAGATAGAATAGCTTGCCATCAACAACAATTGATATGTATTGCGTGTACCAGCACCAATTGTACTTCATTTGATGGTAGATATTTTCTAAAAAACATAATAGTCAGCAGTTGCTGTCTGATTTGATTAAATGAATTAACAAAGAAAAAGAAAGAACAAACATAGATACTTTCCAATGTTCTCACATTTCAATCAAGTGTCGTAACATTCTTGTTTTTTCAGTTTTTTCGACTTTGGATAGTAGAGTTACATGGACCATCTCTAATAGACCAACTTCTAATAGTAGAATCTTTAGACCTAAATTGATTTTACACATGGTTAGATATAAGAGAGATGATTCCTTAGACGAGTCTAAAACTACTCACAACCTTCATAAAATCCCAGTGCTAATGATTATCATTTCCAAAGTCATAAAATCACAAGAGAATTATAAACATAAGTAGGAATATAAACATGAGTATACATAGACGAGAGCAATAAAATGAAGAAATGGAAGTAATGCTTACCCAGATGCAAGAAAAGACCCTTCTGGACTCCAAGCACAACCAAAAACATAGAACAAGAAAAAATTATAATTTTAATATAGAAGACAAAAAAGATATGATATTTATCATTTTTCCTACTAAGAAATCATGTCAGACTAGGAGAACTTTATAAATGTGTGGTCAAACCTTAGATGTATATCCTTCCAAAGTCGTTACATCAAAACTAGGAATTTCACTAAGCAGAGAGGTTGTGACTGTGATGATATCCATAGGCTCCAAATCTGTCTTGCAACAAAAGAAAAACTTTAGTGTCACAAGACAAACAAAACTTGGAAGATCACCAAAAGTTAGTTAATTTAGAATGAAAATGGAAGCTTCTATCGTTTGTCATATAGAAAAAACAAACGCAATATGCAGTTCAACTGAAAATGAAACAGAAAGCACATGACAATTGACATGGATTCTTGGAGGCTAAAAGCTAGCACAAAAAAGGCACTCCTTTTTACATTTGTGGTGTTTGACCAAAACCAAATCAAAACACAAATTATTTTTCTACGAAATTCCTTTTTTTGTTAAAGTTGTTTTGACCAAAGTGTGTCTAGATCTAAATAATATTAATTTTCCTACCTTTGAGGTACATATAATGTTTCTTATAAACCCTGGATTCAGAAAAAGAGTATACACTGTAATGGTTACAGAAAAATAGTAACTTTCACAAAATTTAACTCTTTTAACAACAACAAAAACAACAACATATCCAATGAGGTCTGAAGAGGGTGGTGTATACGCAAACGTCAAGTAAAGCATATCAAAGCATCTAATAGAAACAAAACATCAAAATATCCATAAAAAATAGTTCAAAAGAAGATGAAAATTTAATTACCGAATTCAAGTAGGAGGAAATCATAGGGTGAAGAAACCATTGCTATGAATTGACGGCACCTTAAGGAAATAGACAAATGGTCAATCGATTGCTCCTACCTGTGAAACATATAGAGGAAAAATATGGTAAGTGGGAATTTTATGAAATAGAGCATTTATAAATAAGACTAGAATTAGAAATGTTTTCATTCCCAAAGACCTTTGGAATCATGTGTTGAATGACAATTGTATCCTCAAGCCATTTCAAAGAATTGAAAGATTAAATTTATTTAATCCGAGATGGATTCAGAATTTAAACCAGATGTTTAAATTTGATAGTATATCACAATACATTTAATATTCTTAAGTTCACTATATTGGTTTTTTAGGTCTCGAAGTTACAAGATCAAAATCGTATTGTAGAATTATATTTTTTAAGCCTAAACCCTAATTTTATTAGTACGTATCATTTTTTCATGTTCGTTTTGATTTGTTAGTGTTTTAGGTCTTTAAGTCGTTATAATACCTAAACCCTTAACTTTTTAGAAGTTATAATTTTTCGAAACCTAAATCCTAATTTTATAAGTACGTATATTTTTTAAAAATTCATCATGTTGGTATGCATATATAGGGTCTGACCTAAACACTAGTTTTATTCTTTAAGTGTATTTTGTTTGTATTCATTTCTCAAAGATGACTTTTGTCAATTATTTCTCGTTAGTATTATTCATATATTTTTATGGTTAGTTTAAACTTTGAAGTTCGGCATTGGTTTTTTCATGATTTTTTTCATATGTATTTAAGATTATCATATGAATCTAATGCATCTAAAAGACTGAGAACACTAGCCGTAATAATATGCACAAAGAGCTGTAAAGTCTTTACCGACACTAGTTATTTGTCGTTGAATTCATTCTCACTATAGGAATTTAGGGACATTTATAAAGAATGCTAAATTATCTCTAAAAATATATGTTTAACGACAATTAATTAATTACCGCTAAAAAAGAATTTTAGTATAGTACAAGTCGATAAAGGTAATATAATTAAGCATTTCTATTTAAAGCTGATTAGTAAATAGTATATGGTCGGGGCCAAACCTTTTATCACCACCAAAGATAAAAGCCTGGATGAATGGATTCTATTAAAAAAAAGAATTAGTGAGTTGGCTAAAGTGGTTTGGGGTCATTTTTGTTACAGTAAGGGTATATTTATTTAGAGATCATACCCTTTTCATTTCTTTTTATTTTTTGACTTTTATTAGATCAAAAGAGTATATTTGGGTCATTTATTTTACAGTAACGGTAAATGGGAGCTACTTTTGATACAAGGGGTATATTAACTTTAAATTGAGAAGTTGGAGGGTATATCATACCCTTTTCTCTTTATTTAATTTTAATTTATTTTAGTAAGCTAAAATTCTTTTAAAGTGTTTCAAAGTTGTTATATTAGGATTGATAGTTTGAAATAATAATAAACGTTATATATTAGGAGTTTGGATGCAATAAATAGTTTGTATTTATACTCAATTTAATTTTTAACTATTAAAATTTGTGATTCAAATAAGAAAAATCAAAATTAAATTGAAACCTCCGATACCCGCACCGTACAACATCAACTTTTTAAAAGACTATTCCAATCTACTCCTCACCACACCCGTTTTGACCCGTTGTCATCTCTAATATCAGGGACAAATCTAATATATCATTAAGGTAAAATTATATTGTTATATAATGTTTACACATAATGAACACGAGACACATGTCTTGTATTATAATTTATAACCAATTATCGTTAATTGATTCAGATTATTACCTTAACTTATAGGGATAAGGCACAAGTACTCCCTAGACTATGGCTAAAATCCAAAAGACACACCTTAACTTAACAAAGGTCCTATTACCTCCCCCACCCCCACCCCCCCGAACTCATTTCTTTTGTAATTTTGTACACCTTTGGGCTTACGTGGCACACTCTGTGACTCCATATAGTTGAGGCCCGTGGGAGATGTTTTGATGCCACGTAAGACAAAAAGGTGTACAAAATTACAAAAAAAAAAATTGGGCTAGGGGGTTTATAGGACCTTAGTTTAGTTAAGGTGTGTCTCAGGAATTCTGGTCATAGTCTAGGGGTGTACTTTTGCGTTATCCCTAATTTATATCTTTACTATTGTTAACTAGTATAATTTTTTGTGTAAATATCAAATATACAAACCATTTTTCATGTTTAATTATCTATTTATCTAAATTAAATAGTTTAATTTGATTTGTTCACTAAATATTAGTATTAATATTAAATTTTGAATCCAATAAAGTAAATATGTCGTGATAGACTCTCAAATTTAAAATTTGATTCTATGTCTTAATTTTTAGATATGATTAAATAGGGATGTCAATTGAGCAAGTTGAGTTGACATTGGAGATAGTAAAAGGGAAAATTTCAAAAATAGAAAATATTAGGCACTTTATAGCTATAGTTTGCTTAATGGGTTGATATAGAAATAGGGTTGGGTCATGACCCGCCCAAATTTACTTTGGGCTCAAATGGGTTAAAATCGGTTGGGTTATGACCCGTCCAATTTGACCCGCTTAATCTCAATAATTTTAACATATTATTATTTAACTTTTATAAACATAGTTTGAATTTTAACTCAAGAAAAAAAAACAAAATTTACAAATAAAAAGTTTTAAACGGGTTGAAATTTGATATTAAATTGGGTGGATGAAAGATTATCTTAAAATGGATTAAGACTTGAATGGGTTAATATTGATCTGAATTCAAATTATCTTGATCTCAACACATAAGTTCTAGATAGATTAGGTGGGTTACCTTTATTTGGGCTCATTTGGACACCCCTAGGAGAAATTTTGCAAATAGCTACTAAAATAAATTTAATAAGGCTCCAAAGCTATAGTAATTTTCTAATTACGAATCATAGTTACATGTTAAAGGGAGGAGAGAGGCGAGCAAGATTTGGAGATGTTGGAGAGAGGTGATTGAGATTTGAGAGGGATAAGAGACCAATGAGAGAGGCGAGCGAGAGAGGGCAAAGAGTGGAGAGAGGCGAACTGTATTTGTATATCTGTCAAATAATTGTATATATCTAACTGGTATACATATGTATCAATAATTGTATTTATATATCTGCATATTTTTATATATATAATTAGTATGTATATGTATCAATGAATAAAATAGTATTAACGAAATACAATTTATATCTATGAATAAAATTGTATACAATCACATCAATTTGTAATTGTATATGTATAATTTATTGTCAATATTTATAACAATATTTGTATCAACGAATACATATGTATTTGTATTTGTATCACTAAAGATATATGTATAGTTGACACTAATAATTTGTATTTGTATAAGCTACTGTTAACATTTGTATTTGTATAATTTTGTTTGTATAAGTCAGAGAGACACAACAAAAAGGAGCGAGAAAGAGATTGAGAAAATAGTATGTATCTGTATAATCTATTGTTATCATTTGTGTTTGTATAAACGAATATTAACATTTGTACTTGTAAAATTTGTATTTGTATAAGCGCATAGGCGAAGCCACCTTAAGTGAATGGTGATCTACTGCACACCCTTTGAATAAAATTATGTGGTTTAAAGAAGCTAAATTTATTGCTATTATGAGTGTATATTTAATTTTGCACTCTTAATGCAACTAAAAAGAAAATTGGCTTAACCTTCCTGAACTTTCTGCTCCACCACTATAAAAGCGAGAGAGATTGGACATAAATAAATGAGAGAGAGATTGGGCAGGGTGAGGAGAAAGGCGAGGGATATATGTGTAACGACCTGATTTCGTCGTTAGGGAAAAGCCAATGGGGAAAGAATTGGGGTCAGAAAACTTTTTCGTAGTATTTGGATTTTCCCAACCTTGTCCAGATTTGGATAAAATCAGAGTCATCGAGCTGTAGGGAAATCTGGTAACAATTGGGTGAATCATTAATGATTTTGATTACATGTGTGGTTAGATAACTCGTTATGGAATCCGTACGACTTTACGAAATTAAATTCGGGCGAGTAGAACACCCAGAATCGATCTTAGCGTAAAGGGTATTTTCTGAGAGTCATTGGTTAGAGGTATGTTGTGAAATAGGGATTTTGGAATTCTTTAAATAGCTCACTGGTTTCGTGCAGACCGTTTTAGCAGGATTAGTATCGCTCTGGTGAGGCCGCAAAAGCGGGGTGAGGGCTGTTGTGGCGGGTTCGACGTGACTTAAAGTCGTAAATAAACCCTTGAACGACCTTTCTGGCACTTTTCAATTTTTAAAGCTAAGGAATGAACCCCAAGCGACTCCTACTCATTTTCACCATTCTTGAGGCTAAAGTAAGCTTTTCACTGCCCGAGTTCATTTTTCGATCTATTGAACGTAATAGAATGGGTGAATGTTGATGGGAGAGGGTTTTTTTTATAGATTCTATGGTGGAAACAACCCTTAATTGGGTTTTAGGATCTTGGGTTTGGTCTAGGGTTATTGGGTTTGTTATAATCCCGATAATTAGACCTTTGATTGTTGATCCTTGCGTTAATTGTATGTTTTTAGACCACGAACAAACGGGAAGAATTTGGAAAGGGAAGATTCAAGTGCCTTAGGGTATTCAAGCTTGGATTCGAGGTAGGTGATGGTTGTGATTCTATTATTGTGTGATGTCTGTTTGTTCTTGTTTCATTATGATACATGTATGTATATGAATTTTGCATTATTGATCACACTTGTAGTAAAAGAGGTAGATGAATCATGATTACCATGAAATCATGATTAATTGTATGATCTTGAGGATATACTTGTGATTGTGGTTGTGTTGTGTTGAATGAATTGGTTGCCACGTTCTGGCATAAATAACTAGGATTGGTTGCCACGTTCTGACATAAATATGGATCGGTTGCCACGTTCCGGCATAAACTTTAGATCAGTTGCCACGTTCTGGCATAAATATGGTATCAGCTGCCACGTTCCGGCACAATAACTTGGATCGGGTACCATGAATCGGTATGCTAACTGTTTAGGTTTGGGTTCCATGAGAGGACCATTGAATTGGGTTCCGTGAGAGGACCATTGAATTGGGTTGTGTATCTACTTGTGATGAGTTCGCTTATATCTAATAATGATTGATATTGGAAAATGATATGTTTCTCTAAATGGATATAACTGTGATATGTGAGATTCGTGAAGTTGTTGATAGTTTGTATATGTTGATGATATTGTATATGTTCGATATGTGCATGTGGTTATGTTGTTGTATTGACTAATGTATTTTACAGTTATTGGGATAGCCATGTGATCCAACCAGTATACTGTGGTTGTGTACTGATACTGCACTTGTTTGTTCTTTGTTGAGTACATGGCATCTTCAGGTGGCTATTGATAGACTTTAGCTAAGTGACTATTGAGCGTGACCGGATTCAAGGGTGAGCCAGTTCTTTCAGGCTGCCATGGATCTTTCTTGTTTAAGTCCACTCTTTTCGGACTCAGACTATTTGGTTAAGGTGTTTGTTTAGTTTCGGGGTTGTACCCCTTGTTCTTAGACCTGTCGTTAGTAGAGTTTTGGTACATTGATTTTCAAGTTCTAGGGGTTGTTATTCCGCATTAATTTGGCTAGTTTATTTAAAACCTTTGGAGTTTATGAGAACTCTATATAATTTATGCATTTAAACCTGCTTTCGTATCTTTAAATGCCTTAGTTTTTGGTTGAGTTTGTTAGTTTGGGTTGTAGTAATGGTTCTCCCACCGGAGGGTTAGTGTGGGAGTCAATCACGACGGTCTAGGTCGTGACAGGATGACTGAAAAAGTGGAGTGAGGTGAGCGAGATTCCAGAGGGAGGAGAGAGGCGAGAGAGAGAAAAAGGGCGATATATATAAGGTTAAAGTTTAGTCATGAATGATAATTAGTACAAACTATTGCTATGTTAAGTAATTAATGTTAAGAAGTCCCACATCGGTAGAGGGATGAGAATGTGGTCTCCTTACATGGACTTGGACAAACCTCTCTCATGAGCTAGCTTTTGGGGTTGAGTTAGGCCCAGGTGCCATATCTTCACATGGTATCATAGCTAGAACCATCCCAATCTGTTGTTCATTGATGTTGGACCCCATTTAGAAATGCTCATGCTCCAGTTGAGGTTTGGGCGTGTGGAGGAGCGTTAAGAAGTCCCACAATGGGAATTTGGTCTCCTTATATGGACTTCGACAACCCTCCGTCATGAGCTAGCTTTTGGGGTTGAGTTAAGCTCAGGTTCCATATCTTCACAATTAACAAATATGTGTTTTCTTATCCGCGCAATTTCTCCTTAAATATATTTAAAGCATCATATCTTTTGTTTTATAACCACACATTTTTTTGCTGGAGTGTGGAGGGTATCTTAGTCATTCAACAACCGATACTTGATTAGAATTGCCTTTTGGAACGAAAACAAATCAAATTCTAACCTCATATATAAATACCCTCTCTCTCACATTTCCCTCTTTACATCACCCCCCCCCCCCCTCTATATGTCTTTTTACTTAACTCTACCCTGTAATTCACAAACAATGGTGTTGATTCCCTCCGATGAACTAAATTGCATTGTTTACCGTTACCTCGATGAATCAGGTACTTCAATAATTGATTTGATGTGTTTTACTTGAGGTGACAGTGTGTTTTGAAATAGTGTAAGGCTCGTGTATAGATTGGTTATGTTGTTGTTGTTAAATTCTGCAAAGTAAACATTTTCCTGTAACAATCTCCAAGGAGACAAGAAATTAAGACTAGTGGATGAATTGTGGCCGTTAGACCAAAGTGTGATTAACAGCACCCGTGATCATTGTTGGGTCACATCTCCGATCGTGGTGCCTGGGATAGTCTAATGGTTGTTTGACAAACTCTTTAAAACTTTTGCTATTTTGGCATTACCTAGCTCCGATTTTCAAAGCTAAGCAAGGCTCCAATGGCAGTTGGGCTCAAAACTACAATAATCACTAGAAATCTTATCTAACAGTTGAACTTATAGAATTTATTAAAGGGAAAAGGGTATGATATAATCTTACTTTGTGATTTAGAGCTAATATGTCCTCGTTATAACAGTGGTTCACATGTATTTTAACAATTGCAAGAAATGTTTTAGTGCATAAGCATTTTCTTAGCTAAGGATTTATCGGAAACAACCTCTCTATCTCAACGGTAGGTGTTAGGAATGACAATAACTTGTCAGCATTTAGTGTATAGGGGGTTCATCTAAATGAAATAATAAATTTTGGATTCAGTAAATTGAGTGTGTTGTGGTATATTACAAAAATTTTAAGCATCTCATTAAAATTATAAATCTGTCTCTGCAGTTGGATATGATTATATTTAACTATTCAACTCTTGTTAACCAAGTGTTTTTGTTTTAAAAAATATATTTTTTTGGAGCTTGGAGGGTACATTAGTCATTCAACAGTCAACACTTCATTCGAAATGCCTTTTGGAACGAAAACAATTCTAATATCTAATATATAAATGTTGTGTCTCCAAAAATTCTACTTTCCATTTTTTTTCCTTCTCTCTTTATATCATAGGTAGTAGTACCCTAGCCTATATCTCTATTTACTTAATGGCGCCGCTGATTCACAAACAATAGCCTCTTTAACCTCTAACTTCTTAAATTACATTATTTTCTGATACCTCCAGGAATTAGGCAATTCAAATTTTATCTTCCGAACATGTACAATCTTTTAAAGTTCAAATCATAATTTATGTTCTTCTAAGTCCTAGTTATAGGTGTGAAGCACGCCACATCTATAATTAGGAGGCTGCAACATTTAGGAACTATCTCACTTATTTCATACTTTTTTTCGTGCGATAGAGTTCATCTCTATAGAAATTTCTTTCTAATTTGTGCTTGCGCGTATGTTTCAAATCATGCCTCAACGAAGACTTAACTGAGGTCGTCTTGCTATGAGGAATGTTGAGGATCAAGGGGTATCCAATGCACAAGAAGTGCAACCCCAATGAGAGGTAACTAATGTTGAGTTCTGAGATGCTATCCAGATGTTGAGTCAATTTCTGACCAACCAAGCTAAGAAATAGAGAGAGGTTCGATAGGATGTTGCTGATACGTCCAGGCTCCGGCAGTTCTTAAGGATTAATACTACAGACTTCACAGGTTAAAGTGTCACTGAGGATCCAAAAAACTTTGTGGAAGAGATACAGAAGGTTTTTGAGATTATGCATGTTGTTGATGCCGAGCGAGTGGAACTAGCTGCATACCAATTGAAGGGTGTCGCTAGAATATAGTTTGACCAATGGAAGAAGAATAGAGTTGAAGGTGCACCAATTGTGAGAAGGACGGTGTTTTAGGAGGCCTTCTTAGGGCGTTTCTTTCACCGTCAACTAAGAGAGGCCAAGGTAATGGATTTCCTCACTCTTAAACAAGAATCTATGAGCGTACATGAGTATAGACTTAAGTTCACCCAACTGTCCTGTTATGCCCCAGAGATGGTTGCGAACATGGAGAGCAGAATGAGTTTGTTCGTTGTTGGGTTGTCTCGTCTGTCAAGTAAGGAGGGCAAGGCAGCTATGCTGATAGGAGATATGAACATAGCAAGACTTATGATCCATGTGCAAAAGGTAGAGGAAGATAAGCTGAAGGATAGAGAAGAGTTCCAAAAAAAGAAGGCAAAGACATCAGGAAATGAGTTCGGGCAATAGAAGAGTCATGCAAACTTGTCTTCTTTTCAACACAAGACAAATAGACCTGCTCCATCATCTTCTAGTGCACCTGCACCAAGGAACAAAGGTGAGTTCAAGAATCCGAATTCACAGAACTTCAGAGTTAGACATGTACAGTCTTAGGGTAGTGTGGTACAAGGAGGTAATGAGACTCTTGTATGTACTAAGTGTGGTAGGACCCACTCAGGAGGGTGTCGTGATGGCTCCACTGGTTGTCTGAAGTGTGGTAAAAATTGTCAATTCCTGAGAGATTGTAAAAATAACAGGCAAGGTAACAGCAATGGGGGCAATAGAGCCCAATCTTCTTCAATTGCTCCACTAGACAGAGCTACACCTAGAGGAGCTACTTTAGGGACATGCAGAGGGGCAAACTGTTTGTATGCTATCACTAGACGCCAAGAGCAAGAGAATTCGCCAGATGTTATCACTTGTATGATCAAAGTCTTTTCTTTCAAAGATTATGCTTTGCTAGATCAAAGAGCGAGTATATTTTTTGTGACTCCTTATAATGCTATGAATTTTGATGTTCTTCTTGAGCCCTTCAGTGTTTCTACACCTATTGGTGAGTCTATTATGGCTAAGAGAGTTTATTGTGATTGTACCATTTTTGTCAATCACAAGAATACCATGGTTGACTTAGTTGAGTTAGATATGGTAGATTTTGATGTTATTCTAGGTATGGACTGGCATCATGCATGTTATGCCTCAGTTGATTGTAGAACTTGAGTTGTTAAGTTCCAGTTTCTTAATGAGCCATTTGTAGAGTGGAGGAGTAGTTCAGCAGGGCCGAAGGGTCATTTTATTTCATACCTTAAGGCCAAAAATCTAGTTTCCAAGGGGTGCGTCTATCAGTTAGTCCGAGTTAATAACTCTATTGTTGAGACACCATCTATTCAGTCAGTACTAGTTGTGAGTGAGTTTCTTTTTTGGTAACAAATGTAAATATTACCATTAACCATCAACCAAAAATCCTAAAGACCACCTAACTACACATCAACAACCTTTCGTAGAAGGGGCTATGTATGTTAAGCCTCAAATAAACTAATTACATGATAAATTGCTAAGTCAAATAGTTACATCATTGGTGTTTCCTTGTCTTTCTATGTATGTCTAATCTAGTCTTGAAGCTTTTCTTTATCTGAGTAACTGTTGTATCTATAGTCCCCTTTGCTCCTCTATAAAACCTCAAGTTCCTAGCCTACCACACATGATATACTATTGAGGCCCAAAGTGCTGCGATTATCTCCTTTTCCAGTTGCTTCCGATTCTTCCTCCTACTTTTTCTAGCACTTGTTTCACATTTCCTGTTGGAATCAGCATCCCAGACCATTGCGCCATATCTGTAATGGTTCCTCTAATCCAGACACAATTATAAAATAGATATTTTTGTGTCTCTATAGTTTGCGCATCACATAGACTACATGATGTGTTATCCACTGATTTATTAATCATGAGTAGTCAGTCTTTAGTCAGCAATATGCCTTGCACAACTAACCAAATTATGAATCGATGCCTTGGTTGAGAGAATTTTTTCCAGTTTAATTCAGTAATTCTGATCATCCTCTGACCCCTAACATTGAGTTGTCGCTTGCTCTTATTGAATATTTTCCATTTGTTTTTAGGACATACACACCTTGTTCATACTGACGAGTCCTGGATTTGGACTCATTTAGGGCTTTGTTTATATAGATTTATTGTCCTTAAATTCTTAATTTGTGCCATTAAGTGATATTAAGTCCTTGATTTTTAGGTATATGGATTGAGGAACAAAGTAAGGACACTAACATGTAAAAAAGAACAAAATAAACTGAATAAATAAAGAAAGGCAAGCCTGGTGATCATCAAGGACATTCGACGAATCACCGAGTGACTATCTGACCACCTAAAGTTCGAGTGTACCAAGCCCTAAAGGAAACAACCAAGTTGGCGATGAAAAGGAGCAGTTGGTGAATTGCCAAGTAGTTTCGTGAAGCCAAAATAGATCGCCCAAAGTTGTAGACCTTGAGGATGCTGAGTGTCAAGGCGAAAAGGCGATGAAGGGGATCAAAGGGTGTCTTGCCGAGGTGTTCGGCGAGCCCAACTTACTTTGCTGAAGGGTCCTTCGTGGCTTATTTTTGGCTACTATAAATGAGATTTTAAACATTTTTAGAAGAGAGCCGAGTTAATCTTGGAAATGAGTTTTTTTATCTTTTAACATTGAATCATCTTTTAAGAGTCTAGAACAGTTTCTTTAGAACATTTGAAGGTTCTGAGACTCAACTTGGAGATTTCACAAGTGGGTTTCTAATTTTCTTCGAATTGGAGCATTTTAAACCTTCAATTCCTCTTACCCAGTTGATGGCTAATCAATTCGGTAACAATTTTTATCTTTTTATGATGTCCGGCTAAAACCCCAATTCTTGGGGTGTGATCATGTGATTATGGGTTGAATTAGTGTATTGGTATTATTAATTACTAGTTTAAATGTTGTTTAAAAGTGATTTTAATCATTAATTGAGGTTTAATTTATGAATTGTAGTTGCAAATGTAGTTCTACTTTTGTGTTCTTTGGTTGTTCGAGGGAGAGGTTTTAGAACTAAGATTTTTGATTAATGATTTGTGGGTATTGGGTTGACCTGGGTTTTAGCTCAAGAGAGTGAATCCTAAACCCAATTCCACACATTTAGCTCGTGAGAGTGAATGGATTAAGGTGTGGGTTGTTCTTCATTGTCATGCTTGTTGATGTTCGAAAGAAATCACTTGATTTAGGGTAGTTGTTTGAGAGAAAGATATCTTCCTAATTGTCTAGCCTACTCACTGATTTTCAACTGTTTACTAGTAGTTTCAATTGCACATATATCTATATTTGCCTATCATCGATCACATCCCGAGAATCTATCTCCTTGTTATTATTTTGAACCGTTTGTAGTTGATAATTACAAAAAAAAACCCATTTGACATTTGTGTCACCCCTTTTATTTGATATGTCTTTTTCCGATAATGTTTATTCCTATGGTTGATTAGACCGCATTCATACTTCTTGATTGAATTTAAAACACGTACCGCTCCCTGTGGGATTCGATCCCAACTCATTTAGTTGGGTTTTATACTAATTTACGATTGTTGACACTTAGAATTGGAAGAAGTGTGCTTGAAACGTTAAATCAAAATGGAGTCGCTGCCGGGGAGTTGTGTTGTTTGAAATTTTTTTGGGGAAGTTGTATTGTTTTCTTTTTAACCATAGTTGAATCTACTTACTTTGTAACACCCCGACTTCTCAAAACGTCTAAATTAACTTGTATCTCCATGAAAAGACAATGAGGGTGGGTAATAAATTAAGAATGATGTGATATGTCCTATTTTAAGTGTTCAAGTGTTGCATCTCAAGTTTTGACGTTAGGTAAGTGGCAAAATAAAAGTTGGCGGAAGTTATCGTAAGTTCCTTCTTAAAGATTTCTCTGAAATTTGGGTCAAATGTCTTGGAGGTTTTCTCCCAATCTATAAAGAGTTATGGGGCCCACAAACTATTGAATCGAAGGTCTACGAGTCTAGTTTCCAACGCATCAAACCGTTCATTCATATGACTTCAGAATAGAGAGATATTCGCATTTTCGTGGGACTGCGCAAGCAGGCACGTGAGGTGGGGCCCTAGGTCGGTGGAAAGTTGTATATATCTTCTTCTTCGATTTTTTTCTCCATTTTAAGCTAAATATACAGAGAAAACATAGAAACCCATTTTTAGGATCAAGTAAAATATCGATTTTCTCGACGTAAGTTCTTGACGAAAGTTGTTCTACGCGTTGGGCTCATCATCGTGGTATAATTTGTTTTATCGATTGCGTAGCATATCACATTTTAATGTTGGGACAGCAGGGGTTTGAATATATTTAAAGGTTTTGAGGTGAATTACAAACCTAAGATCGAGGTAAGACCCTTCTTTCATCGACTCTAGCTTTTATAAGCACCAAATAGCAATTTGCGACGGAAACACATATCTTTTATTGTATTGTCATGGTATCTTTTATTTTGTGTGTTGATTACGGTCCTACCTTGTTGTAGTATCGAGGGAGTTACGGGTTAAAGTCTTTAGGCGACGTGAATTTAGCGAAAAAGGTATGTTAAGGCTATTCTCTTCCTATGGCATGTTCCTTAAAGCTTAGGAGCAATGTAATTGAGATGTTATCGTTGTTATACTTGTAGCCATTATTGTTGATTGTTGGCTGCTCGAGTGCGTATAATCCTCTCTTATCGGGATTCTTATTCAGTAGTAACATTCGTATGTTGGACACGACTTAGAGGCTAATTGTATAAGTTGCCTATAACTAAATTGCTCACTTTTAGCTGTTGGATTGTTATTGTTGCCATTGGGCTATTGTTGTTAGCTGCAGGAATGTGATCTATGCCTAGCAGGGTTATGTTCTGCCTACAGGGCTGTATGGATGCCTAAAAGGGCTATGAGTTGCCTACGGGGCTATATTGATGCCTAGAAGGGCTATGAGTTGCCTACGGGGCTATATTGATGCCTAGAAGGGCTATGAGTTGCCTACAGGGATATATATTGATGCCTAAGAAGGTTATGTGCTTCCTACAGGGCCATGTTGTTGCCTAAGAGGGCTATGAGATGTCTATAAGCTATGTTGATGCCTAAGAGGGCTATGTGACTGCCGCGGGGCTAGGAGACTACCGATAGGGGTATATAGGCTGATTGGCACCTTTTTGGCTTATGGTGGCCTGAGTAGGTGGTCTTGTGTGCTGTTTGTACCTACCGAGCTTATGGGGGCTTGGTTAGGTTGTTGTTTTATTATTTTTGATAAATTTAGATTTAGAAGCAGGTCAGTACAATTATCTTATCCTTAATTTATTTATCAGATTATTCCAGTATATCAGGATACCTCATCACAGTCTATTGCCTTTCATACTCTGTACATTATTTTGTACTGACGCCCCATTGCCTTGGGGCGCTGCATTCATGCATGCAGGTCCTGACAGACGACCGAGTAGACCTCCTTATCAGCAGGATTGACTTTTATCCGGTTGGTCAGCCCCTTTCCTCCGGAGCTGCCAGAGTTGGGAGGTTTGTTAACTTTAGTTGTATATATTCTCATGGGTAGGCTGGGGCCCTGTCCCACCAATCTTTACTACTCTTAGAGGCTTGCAGACTAGTGTGTGGGGTTTATAACTACGTTATGGCCATGCTGGCCTAGTTTTGTTGGTTTGCTGAAGCTTGCTGGTTGTGTGATGCGTTGTCTTGTTATATGCATACTTTCAGTTTTGGTATAGAGATCATGGTGGCCTTGACGGCCCAATCAGGACTTCTGTGCTAGTTGACAATTTCTTTATATGAATTCTTGGGAGTAGCTGTTTCTTTTGTAGATCTGTTGACAGGGGCCTTGCCGGCCGAGGGCTTAGTTTTAAGCCGAGATATACTTGTTTGTTTTCTTAATTGCATGTGATTGCCATGCGCTGGTAGCAAATGGTTCAGCAGGGTCGGCTCAGGCCTGGGTTTTGGCATTAGGAGTCAGTTGCGCCCCCTTGAGTTTGGGGCGTGACATACTTTTAGTTTTGGTTTTTTGTTGATTGTGTTAAAACATAGGAGGAAATGAGCGTCAACAGGAGTAATGGTAGCCAAGTGGGTCATCAAGATGACATCGGGAATCTCAATGATGTCAATGACCCGAATGCCAATGACCCTAATCTAGTGGGTAGTGTTGGTGCCATTTGTTTGCCTCCAGCTGAAGAAAATGATGTTTTCCATATTACAAGCACTATGTTTTAGCTGCTACAACTGAAGGGTTTGTTTGGTAGGCTAGCTCATGAGGATCCCCATTAGCACCTCATGAATTTTGTTAATGTTTGTGGACCGTACTCCTTTAAGAACATATCTCAAGAATCGGTCCGGCTGAGCTTGTTCCCATTTTCTCTAATGGGAGAGCATGCAAGTGATTGGCCGAGTTGCCAAGAGATTCTATCACTTTGTGGGACGAGCTTATTACTGCATTCCAAGTGTGATTTTTCCCTTCTTCGAAGATGACTTTTAGGGATAGTATCCAAAGCTTCAAATGCTTGGAAGGTGAGCCTATCCATGAGACTTGGCTGAGGTTTAAAAAGATGGTGTTGCAATGCCCAATTCATGGATTACCCGATAATGTATTTTTGTAATACTTCTATAGAAACCTCGATTTGGTGAACTAGGGAGTGCCTGATTAACTCTCTCTGGGTGGATTAATGCAACAACCTTATGCAATAGCAACCCAACTCTTGAATGGAATGACCAAGATTAACCGGGCATGGTACACTCGTGAAAATTGAGTCTCCTCTCTTACTTATAAATTGACAAAGGAACAGATTGAAAAAGATCAAGAGAGAGACAAAAACATGGCAAAAATGATGACCCAACTAGACATCTTGTCCAAGAACGTCATGGGTGATGGTACAAAAAGTGTTAATATTGTAGGTGTTGGGGTGTAAATCCTGATGAGGTCAAGCTTGAAGTGATGTAGAATGAGAAAGTGAACTTCCTAGACAACCAAGAAGGAGGTTATCGTGCAAACTACCCAAGCCCGGGTGGTAACCAAGGTTGGAGTAGAGATGAGGGTTGGAGAGACCGTGAGAGAGTTTGGCTTGATTGTAACACCACTTGGAAGGAAAGAGAAGGGGAGAAGGATAGATATGTGCCTCCCCATGAGCGACAAAATCTCAAAGAGTCTGAGGGTCGCCGTACCAAATACATGCTCTCACGCATTCTTAACAAGGTTGAAGGGTCCAATAAAGTGTTGAAGGAAATGAAGAAGGATGTATCGACCCTCAACAAGACTGTGACCTCTCATTCCATCTCTATCAAGCATTTGGAGACCCGAATGGGTCAAATTTATTCGCATCTGAACCAAAGACAACAAGGGGGTTGCCTAGTGATACTATGGCAAACCCCAAGAATGAATCTTGAATGGGTATTTTCATCGTGCCACAATGTTAACTAAGGCACTTCTTGGGAGGCAACCCATGTTTTTAATGCTTTGTGTTTACTTTTGAATAACGAGTGTTGATTGGGCAGGTTGAAGAGTGGAATGAGTTTGAAAAATGCAGGTTGGCGAGCCAAGAGTCCAGTCGGCGATCTCGACTTGGACTGCCGTTGGAACCACAAAAATCAGAGGTAGAAGTCTGTAAAACTTGGCGGGCCAATGGATGAATCGACAACTCACCGAACAAGTGGGTGAGCCCGATTTTGTCCACCCTTTGGACCTCCAAATTAACTAGAGGTCCTGTAAAACTCGGTGAGGTAAGTCAGCACTCGGTGCATTGCTGAGTGGTTCGGCGTGGTCGACTAACACCACCGAAAGGGCCGCGAACTGAAATGTTTTAAAAGGCCAGACGGTTTAAAAATTCAAAATATTTCATATTCCCTCATTTCAAACCTCGTACTCTCTCACCCGTACCTTAGATCTTTTATAATTCCCTATTTTTATTGTTGTTTATGTTGGATCTCATGTTTGGATTTATATTACATTGCCGCCTAGCATTTTCAAAATCTTTATTCATCTTAAAGATTGGTTTTCCGAACCCCGAACTCTAGTTTAGAAGTTTAACTCAAATGCATTTTATAATTTTTTCTTGATGTGTGTTGGGCTTATGTTGAATCGTAATTAATGTGTTGTTATGCCTATTTTATGTTTTGAAATTGAGGCAATTTATTAAAATGTTGATTTCCGAGTTTTGTGTGTTAAAATTGATCTTAAATTGTTGGGTTGAGGTAAACTTATGTTGAGTCTAGTTGGGTGAAGTCTGAGTATCCCCCTATTGCGCTAAATGACGTACTTTACCCAATGATGGAGTGGTTGACGACATTCTTAATGGCAAAAGTTGTCAAATGGCCGATTATGGCCAAACCGGGGGAAGTCTGGGTACCCTGGAGGGTTGGGTCGATTTTGTATGGGCTTAATTGCATAAGTCAGTGGTTTGATTTTGTTTTTGGGGGTTGCGGGCTTGAATTTAGAATTCAAGGTTGAAATTTGACACGTTGGGCAATTCGGCGAGTTGGGCCGAGCTCATCGAACTGTTCGGCGGTTCGCCAACGTCCCCCTTGATTGCCTTTAATTTTGTGATTTTTCTAGATTAGAGTCTGTAACTTTTGACGGGAAGCCTGAGCTCACCGAGTTGACTCGGCGACTCACCGAAGGTTTCATTTGATCGCCCTTTCTGCTCCCCTAACCCCTAAAACACAGTGTTAATTTTGGGGGGCTAGTCAGCTCGCCGAAAGGCCTTGCATATCACCGACCTGCCATTTTCTGGGAAATTTTCAAGCTAGTCCTTTCGGCGAGCCGGATCTGGCTCACCAAGATGACTCGGCGACTCACCGAATGGTTCAACAATTCCTTCTACAACGTTTATTGAAATTTTTGTAACTCTTTTTGATGTGTTTTGTATATATGGCTAGACCCAAGGTACCCAGATGAGACATGCCGCTCCGCAAGCGGGCAAAGGGAATCATAATAAATGAGGATGCAACTGCATCCAAAGCAAATGCGACCAAACTTCCTACCACAGGTGGGAAGGGCAAAGGAAAAGGGAATGAGCCCGCAACTACATCATCGGAGGTCAGCACTGACAATGAGGGAGTCTATGCGACTAACCTCACCACTTTTGAAAGTGAGGGAGAACAACAAGATCCTCAAGCTGTCTTCTCTGAACCTGAGGACGATCAATTGCTACTGGCCCAGAGAGCTAAAATGCTCTCTAAGAGGATGCACGATCCGTCTAGGATCGAGTGCCTCAGAAACTACTCCTCCTCCAGTTCCAGATGAGGTTGTGGTCCCAACACCACCTGCACAGGGTCTTCCTCCCCAATCTCTCAAGAGACTAAAGGTCGATGGACTGAGAACCATCATTGAGGAGAAGCGGTTGTCTATCGATGGGGTGATAAATCGACACCCAGAAATATGGCGGACCCTGAAGTCCCACAAGTTTTAGATATTTACTAGACCCCGGGGTCCTTATATTCCTAATTGGGTCCAGGAATTATACACGACCTATGGAGCTTTGGTGCCATAGGGGAAGAAAAGGTCCGCCACCTTCAAGCCAGTTGACTATGTAGTTGTCAAGGGCAGGAAAGTGAAGTGTGACAGTGATGATATAAAAGCAGTATTAGAGTGCACCAACAACATTGCAAATGACTACCAATACATGATCAAGACAAAATCCTTGGAGACTATGAAAAGGTAGTTAACCCCTCTTTTATCTGACAGCACTCCTACGTGGATCGAGGCTGGAGTATCCATAGAAAAGAAAGATCGAAATGTGGCAATGAGGTACTGGTTTGGGTTTATTAGCAGCACAATCATACCGTCCAAAAATGAGTCTATTCTCCGCCATACGAAGGAAGCCTTTCTTGGTTGCATCATTTATAAGACGAAGCTTAATTTAGGCATAATTATTGGACAAGAAATGACCATGAGGGCCAGATAGACCCAAACATCACTCCCTTTTCCAGTGTTGATCACCAAGTTGTGCAGACAAGCTCGAGTGCCACGTGATGAGAAGAAGGACGTGGAAGTGATTCCCACCTCCTCTACTAACATTCGGCATATTGAGGCCTAGTACTTAAAGGATGAGTCTTAGAAGAAGAAGGTAGAACTGGTGGATACATGCCCGACTGTTGAGATTGAGACACTACCTGCAGAGGCAGTATTGCCTACTTCGGCCACTGGGAATTCAGGTATCTCTTGTACTACCCCTTCTATGACTCTGAGTTCTTATACCGCTACCCTGCCTCCTAGTTTTATTGCTAGTGATGTTGCATCCCGACCTCCACTCACCTAGGCCGCAATACTACTGTTGTGGAATGTAGCGCATTCTGCTGATATGCATGCCTCCAGGATATAGTCTACAGTCCCTGGGATGATTGAGAGTGCTATGACCGCTGCTGTGACCCCTCTTATAGAGTCTATTGATGCCCTCACGGCAAGAATAGAGGTGTGTGAGAGAGGGAAGGAGCCACTCATGAGGTAACGACCTTAAAGGCTGCTATTACTCAGTTGAGAAAGGATGTGGACCAGCTGAAGTCCACATATATGTCATTGATTTTTAGGACCCTGGAGATCCCTAATGACCTGGACACGAGTATGCCAGCTTATTATGAGGTACCTCCGACAACCACCGAAGATGAGGTTAGAGCTGAGCATGTAACTGCACAGTCTAAGGCTGAGACTGATGATGTGGTTCTCGGTATCTAGGAGGAGACTACATATGACGCCCTCACTGAGATTGAGGCGGCCATGGTGCATTCAGTCATTCAAACTTCATTGAGGGAGACTTTCATTACAAGCTCAAGTGGATGCAGTGTTGCTGTTACCTCGAGCACTGATATCCAAGATCAGAGTGTTACACTGGGCATTGATTCCCCGACAGACGGAGTGACTGTGTAGACAAGATCATTCTTTACCTCCCCTCTCTGTTGTTTTTGTAATTTTTATGTTTTTAGTTACATTTGAGGACAACTTCTTTTCTTTTGTGGGTGGGGTGAGATATTTCCATACCTACTTCTTGCGTTTTGATTTTGTTTGTGAATATTGGTGAAATTGGGTTTGGTGATATATATGTGTGTTTTGATTTCAGATTTTGTGGATGTTTGAGCTTGTGGCTCCTTGTTTTGAATGGAAATATAGTTGCAAATGCAATTCTAATTTTGAGTTCTTAGCTTGCTTGAGAAAGAGGTTTTGGGACCAAAGCTTTTGATTAATGATTTGTTGGTATTGGGTTAATATGGGTTTAACTCGAGAGAGTGAATTCTAAATCCAATCCTACCCATCTAGCTCGAGAGAGTGGATGTAGTAAGTTTGTGGGCTAGTTATCGTGTTAAGCTTGTTGATGTTTGAAAGAAATCACATGAGTCGTAATAATTGTCCGAGAGAAATCTACTGCACTTAAAGTCCAACCTACCCAAATATTTTCAGCAAATCATCGTTAGATTTCAATTACCCATATAGCTTAATTACCATATAATCGATCACATCCCGAATACTCCTCTCTATATTGTTGTTTTCCCCTGTTTTCATTGTTGTTTCAGTTGTTCATTGCAAATCCAAACACCCATTTAACATTCCTTGTCACCCTTTTATAGATTTATTTGTTTGTTTTTCGATAGTTTTTATTCCTATAACCGTTTAGAACATGCTTATACTTCTTAATTGAATTTTAGACATGTACCACTCCCTGTGGGTTCGACCCCAACTCTTCGTTGGGTTTTATACTGACTAATGATCATTTATACGTAGAATTGGATGAGGCGTGCTTGAAAAGTTAGATCAAGTTAGCAAAAGATGTGCACAAACTTGCATGATTAGGAGTCCTATTAATGGATTCCAATGAAGGTGGAGTGGTGGTGATGAATCAGGCTGAATCATTATTAGTGTCTGAAGTGAAGGAGAAACAAGATCAAGATCCTATTTTGCCTGGATTAAAGGCAAATGGTCATAAGCAGATGGCTTTTGAACAAGGGGGAGATGGTGTATTGAGGTATCAAGGTAGATTGTGAGTACCAAAGGGGGATGAACTTCAAGAGAGGATCATTGAGGAAGCTCATAGTTTGAGATACTCTATCCATCTTGGTTTCATGAAGATGTATCATGACTTGAGAGAAGTTAATTGGTGGAGTAGTATGAAGCGGGGCATTGCAGAGTTCGTTGCTAAGTGTCTGAATTTCCAACAAATCAAGGTAGAGCACCAGAGGCCCGGTGGTATGGCTCAGAATATAGATCTATCAGAATGAAAGTCGGTCTCGCAGGCAGCATGATTCGATCTGGGTGATTGTAGATTGAATGACTAAATCAACCCATTTCTTACCAATAAAGATTACATTTTCAGTAGAAGATTATGCTAAGTTATATATTTAAGAGATAGACAGACTTCATGGAGTTTGAGTCTCTATTATTTCAGGTAGATATGTGCAATTCTCCGTGCAATTTTGGAAGTCTTTCCAGAAGGGTTTGGGTTCGAAGGTGAACCTTAGTACTGGTTTTCATCCATAGACAGATGGTCAAGAACATCATACAATTCAAACTTTATAGGATATGTTGAGGGTGTGTGTGATCGATTTCAAGGGTAATTGGGATGATCACTTACCTCTCATTGAGTTTGTCTACAACAATAGTTATCACTCTAGCATCCAAATGGCTCCGTATGAGGCTCTTTATGGGAGAAGATGCAGATCTCCTATTGGATGGTTTGAAGTTGGTGAGGCTCGGTTGATAGGACCAGCCTTGGTTCATCAAGCTATCGAGAAAGTGAAGACTATTCAAGAAAGATTGAAAATAACACAGAGTCGTCAAAAATCCTACACTGATGTTAGGGGAAGAGACTTAGAGTTTGAGTTAGATGATTGGGTTTACGTGAATGTGTCACCAATGAAGGGTGTCATGAAATTCTGTAAGAAGGGGAAGCTTAGTCCCCGAAATATTGGCCCTTAAAGGATATCCAAGAGGATTGGCAATGTAGCCTATGTGTAAAAAGCTACTGTCAGAATTAGCAGCAGTCCATCCGGTATTGCACATTTCAATGTTTAAGAAGTTCATGGGTGATCCTTCACTTATTACATCAACTGAAAACAGTGGTATTTATGATATCTTGTCTTATGAGGAGATTCCCATTCAGATTCTGGATCGTCAGGTTCGCAAGTTCAGAACCAAGGAGGTAGCATTAGTCAAGGTCTTATGGAGGAATCAGTTTTTTAAGGAAGCTACTTGGGAGGCTTAGGAGGATATGAAGAAGATATACCCACATCTCTTTGAGTCCGGAGAATTTCCAAATTAAGGTACTAATCCTTTTCTTGGCATTTGTTTTAGTTAAAATGTTGTGTTACTTTGCATATTGTGTTTGAGATGGGTGCTAGATGTTACCACCCTTAGTCTACTTAAAGTAATCTCATTTGAGCATGAATTTTCCCAAGGGGGAGATATTGTAACACCTTGGTATTTGAAAGAGCTAAAAATAGAAAGAACTAAATTGGAAATAGCAAAATCTGAAATTTTGCAAGTTAGGCATAGGTTATGAATTTTGGGTCAACTTCAAACGACCATAATTTTTAGTACAAGATGATTTAGGTGGCTCATAAGATATCAAATGAAAAGTCTTGGAATCCTCTTTCCAACGCCACTAAGTTTGCTAATTTTCAAGCTCATATGAGGGAGAAATGCCTGTTTGAAGTCAGGCTGTCCATTTAAGGAAAGTTACCTGAAAATATGAGGGGTATTTTTGTATTTTCCTTACCCAATCAGCTTTAAAAAAATTGGTAATATTTAAGGGTCTAAACTAATTTGGTTTAGATTTACAAATCCTAATTTACGGTAAGGTTTTGACAGGAGTTCAAGAAGAGGAGAAAAGGACAAAAGTCAAGGCTTTCTTCAAGTTTTCTTGCGAATCGAAGGTTGTTTCGCCAAGGGTTTAATCCGTAAGAGGTATGTGAATTCCCATAGTGTTGGGTTCGTTTACCCACATGCCAATCATGTTATTTTTAGCGCAAATTCATTCTTAAAGTATAAGGATTTGAGTTTTGTTGAGTTTTCCTGAATACCTTTCATAATCTTTATTTGTTGGGATTTCGATGAGTTCTTGAGATAAGTGAGAGTGTTTTGAGGATTTCTTCGAGTAGATTATCATGTACATATATTGAGTATTCGATTCTAGTTGAATTAAGATCAGAAAACGAGTAGAAAAATTCATCGGAATGGTCTAGGGGAATGGTGGTGCGGTGCACCATGGACGCACCAGTAGGTCTGGCGTGGCGCGCCAGCAATACGCCAGAAACAGGTCTCTGAACTTTAGGGGCTGGCACCAGCAGTGCGCCCAGGTCATCTACCCCCACCCTTTTTCTGTCATTTTACCTGTCTGATTTCTCTTAAAGTGGACCTTTACTCCCTATTGATTTTAACTACTCTAAACTACTTCTAAACATCTAGAAATCATTCATAAAAATAAATCATAACCTTGAATCCATAAATTCAAATTCAAGATAGAGCTAAGAGTCAAGTCTTGATAGTTCTTCGAGTCATTTGAAGAAGTCTTTTACAAATTGTTCAAAACTTGTTTTAAATTACTTGAATACTGAGTTGAAGAAGAGTAAAGCTGAGTTAATTTTCTTTAAAATAAAATATGGGAACTAAGTATTCCCAAGAGAAAATGTTTTTACATTTAACAAGAGAGGAAACACCGATTTCCAAAGAGTTCATGAAAAGTTTTCAGTTTTATCTCTTTTTAGAGAAACCTTTTGAGTAATAATCTCAAAGTTGAGGAAGATGAAATGTTTTCTTTGAGACATATTGAGCTAAGTTATATTTTGGGAGTAGTATTGAGCACCGATGTGGAGGGAGATTTCTAACAACTCAGATGCCCCATAAACCATGTAGCCAACTTGGGTAGAAAAGGTTCATACTTTTAGATGATTCCTTTATTGATTTTAGCATAGACAAGTCGATCCACTTAGTTAGTTGGTTCTATACCCAGCAAAGTATAGGATAGTTCTGGCAGAGGGGGCTAGACGTTGTGCCATCACATAACTATAGTGATGGTTTTCGGTTAGAGAATCTGCCAACAATTTATTTGTATTTTTCCATACAACAGAGTTTATATTGTATTTTCTAAAACATTGAGTTGTTACCTACAGTTTTAATGCTTTTCTTTATATTGCATCTTTATCAGTGCTTTATATTGAAATGGGTTGAGTTGAGTTGAGATAAGGTAAGTTGTTTCTTCAATTCTAGTTCAAGCTTAGGTCATGTTTTAGATATTCCCTAACATGGTCGTACATTCCATGTATTGACGTCATTTGGCCTGCATCTTACGGGTAACCAGGATCAGCATCCATCACTTCGTTGGTCCAGTTCAGTTCCAGAGTTTTTGGTGAGTCTCCTTGCTTACGGAGGATCCCTTATTTACTTTTAGTCTTTCAGTTTTTAGGATGATCGGGGGTCTTGTCCCGACATCAATTCATATTATTAGAGGCTTCATAGTGAGTTAGACAGTATTAGTTCATTAGTCTTGTTCATTTCAGTTGTTATGTTCTAGACTTGAGTTGCCGCTTTGGCCAATGAATGTTTCTTTAAATATTCTGATTTAGTTATTTTAAGTTAACCTTACTTTTAAATTTCTCTTGTTGTTGGTAAGTCTTCCGCTAAGAGTTAAGCTTGGCCAAGGGTTAGCTTGGGACCAGAATTGGTTCTTGAGTGCCGGCCACGCCCAGGGTGTAGGCTCGGGGTGTGACACTTAAGTTTTTTATTTTTAGAAAAAATAATTCGAAAACATTTCTTTTGATTACATAAATTATTTTTACAAAACACATATTTTAAATAAATTTATCTTCTTTAAACTCAAAAGAAGATTTTTTTGTGATGGTGATACGTGACATTTTTTTCTTTCCTATTGTATAGGTAGAATATTATAATATATATTTGAGTTTTAAGAGATTAGGGTAACCTTGAGTCTGAAAAATCACAAGCATACCGAAATTTAACTAAGAAAGCGGAAGCATAACAGTAAAGTGAGTCAGAACTAAAAGAAACTGAAATGACAATATAACTGAATGTCAATGGGAAAACAACCCATAACAACTTAATACTGACTATATGTTTGAAAGCCTCTACTACTTACGAGCTGGCGGGACAAGTCCACAGCTAAATAAAAAAATAATATTGAAAGACTAAAAGTAAGCTAAATAAACTAAACTAGATATAAAGAAACTGTCACGACCCGAGTCTGCACCATGGACGTGGCCGACACTCGAGAACTATTGTTGGTCCCCAAGCGAACTCTCATCCTATCTGACTACAAGCGAAAGACAAACTAGAGCATACATAAACTTAAAACATAATTACATTCATTAAATATGAATAGTCAACTTAAAAAACAATTTGAATAATGCTTAATGAGAATACGTATAGTTTGTAAAATAACTCAAAGAAAGTAATTACTGAAAAAACTCATCAACTCTGTCTATCTATGGAGCCTCTACTATTACAGAAGGATATCGGGACAAGTCCCACAACATCTGAAAACTACTAAGTGTAAAGTAAAGGTGAAGTCCTTAGGAATATAAAAAGTCTCACCAAAGCTGACTGGAATGTCAAATGAGCTCAAAGAAATGCCTATTGATAATCCTGGACACTTGTATCTACATCATAAAATGATGCAGGTCGAATGACATCAGTAGATTGAATGTACGAGTATATAATAAGGTTAGAGTAAACAATTATCTTGCTTGAATGACTGAAAGCAATAACTAACTGAACTGACAAGGCTGGAAGAAAAACTCACCCCAACTCAACTCAATACAAAGCAACCATGATAGATGCAATAGTTAAAAACATTATAAAACAGGAGATAAAACTCAATGATATATAAAAATACAATAAAATACTCTTTAATCTTATTTTGGAGATCCTATAACCGACAATCATTACTATGAACTACGTGATGATACAACATCTTGCCCACGCTGCCAGAACTGTCTTATACCTTGTCGAGGTATAGAACACCTCAACTAAGTGGAACCACTAATCTCTGCTTAAAGGCATTTAGGATTCATCTAAAAAGTATGATCCTATACCTATGTTGGCATACATGATTTAAGAGGAATGTGAGTTGTCTTGAATTCATCCCCATATCGGTGCTCAATACTACTCCCAACAATATACACTCATTCTCAATGTTTAAAAACATACTCTTCCTATGGTTTGAGATAATTGCTCAAAATATCCCCTTAAAAGAGGTATCTGCTCTTGAAATATCTTTGAACTCATAACTGATTTAGAAATCAAAGTTTCTCTTTTATCAATGTAAAAAACTATTACCTTTGGGAATGCTTAGCTCCCTTATGCTCTTACTCAATTCATACTTGAAAACTCTTTCTTAAAATATATCAAAATCATATTGTGATATAATCATTGAAGACTCAGGAAGTCATACTGCATAAACATTGAATGTATATGAAGATACCATACTGCTTAAACATTGATGGCATACTCGATTGTTACACTATTCATGATTTAGAAACTCTTTACTTCCTCAAAAACTGAATTCAAAACTTAAGTGTTGTCCTTAAAAAAACTTTTCAAGATTTATAACAGAATTCATAGAGTTCATACAGAATTATTGACATGAGTGACTCAACTCAGGGATATTAATAGCAATATGGATACTCTTTACTCGGAACTCAAGAACTCAACGATACTATTCATCTCAAGAATACTCACTTCATAGGGTTCATGCGGAATTATAGGCATGAATGACTCGACTCAAGGATCTCAATAATAATATAGACTAATGAATACAATTCTTCTCATTCTCATACTTATTTACTCAAGACTTATTTCAAGTCTATAGTTAATTGCAAAAGACTTCCCAAAATGACTTAAAAATGACCTCTTGAAATTCTCGCTTAACTTTACTTTAATTTGAAATTTAAATTAAGAAATGTTATTAGGATATGTTGGATCTCTCAAGGATTAATGACAACTTTAAGAGTAAATATCAAGAAAAGAATGAAGAAATGTTTCAAAGGAACAAATACGGGATGAAGAACGAAGAAGAAAAAGGGCAGAATACTCTGTAGTATTGGTGGCGTATCCCGCTAGCCACAAGTGTACTGGGAGTACTTTGTGGTGCACTGCAAGTGCAGGACGCCATCCCTCCTTGCATTATGGGGTTGCATTGCCCCAGCTCGGACCCAGAAATCCGATGAATTTTCTTGTTAAATTTCGGGTCCTAACTCATCTAGAATCGTTTGATTTCTTCCAAACTCTCTTTTATTTATCAACCCAACACAAATTCATTGAAATCTCACTCAAATTTTATCAAGAAACACCACTCATTTGAAAACTGTCACTTCAAGAACTCAAAATATCCATTGATAAAGAATGGGGCTAAAACTCAAGAACTACTCAAGAATCATTACATATATGATTTCATGAATAAATTAATGAAAGAACTATATTATTGGTGTGAGGACAAATAATTCCATCACTATGGAAATGTCACATACTTGGAAAGATTCGCGTTTGTGAAAATCAACTTATCTTGAAGAATGCTTGCAAACCTCGTTTTTCTCCTCTTGAAACCATTCTCTAAAAACTCCAAGTGATTTGAACGTGAATGGATATTTTAGAATCTAATTAAACCCTTAGTTGGGTCAGGAAAAATATTTTAAGAGAAGTGGGTAAAAGGAAAATACCAAAATACATTTTCCTAAAACAAATGGAAAGCCTTAAATGTAGAGGCTTCACTCAAATGAGCATAACTTTTTACTCGGAGTTTAGAATTTAGCAAACTTGGTGGCGTTCGAATGATAAATCAGAGACCTTCAATTTAATATTTCATGGGCCACCTGATTCTGTATATGTTGAACGATATAGTTGATTGAAATTGACACAAGAAAAATCTCATACTGAAACTCAATAGGAAGAAAAGTTTTCAACTCACCTTTATGCTAGGGAATTTTAGTGACCTTAACACCTAAGAAAATTTAGAATCACTAGGTACAAATATTATTCACCATAAAGAATGACTCGAGTTTTAAGTTAGAAATTTTTGGGATGTTACAGTATCTCCCCCTTGGGATCTTTCGTCCTCGAATGACAGCAGGACTGAGAATTGAAAGAGGTTAGTCTTACTATATTCAATCCTAACTGAAAATCACAAAGTAATTATCATATGGTGATTATTTTGATCTATATCACAAGATTCGGGTCCTACACTTCGGTAGGAAATTTCATACCAAGAACACTACATTCAAGCCTAGTTCTATAACCACTACATGGACTCCTACTGACCACTTCTTATAAGTATTTCTCATCCTCTCGTAATCTCTACCAACTAAAATGTCATGCATTACCCCCAGAAAGCTGACTTAGTATTCATCATAGAACCTTATCTCCTTTTTTTTCTCAACATATATAACCTCAGATGGAATAAACACACTAGCACTAACACAATAGGAAAATAGCAATTCTTTTCACTATCACCATACCACTACTATCAACAACACCACCCTTAACTAAAAAGGATCACTGAGAGAGCTTTAGGGCAAAAGATCATAACCACGATTCATTCGAGATATCTGATGTAAGAATAAGCATATCATAATATTATGTTGCTAGCCATTGAGAGTAAATAATGAATTTGTGAGAATGAACATACTGTGAGACATGAATGCTTATATGAATATGTTCATATCATGAGGTTGATATCCATAACTTTATGGATTAAGCTAAAGATTAATGGGCAAAAGTCTTTGCCCCATATTCTTAAAATAGAACATAGATGTGAATCTCTCTAAAATGTGTGAGAATAGGTCGTGAACATAATTCTAATATAAGAAATATCATCATGATGTTGAAATGACTGAACTTTGAGGAATACGCTAGAGTATGAATGGATTCATATATCTCTAAAACTCTTTCTAAAGACAACCTATCTCCTTCTCAACACTTGACTTGATTTCTTATCTTATGATCTCCCCCTTGGGTCTAAAGCAGACACTTAAAATTTATAGATCTATTCGATTATCTCTACACTGGTCTACATTTCCTTTACTCTAATACTTGGGAAAGGCTTAACTCATGCCTATTGAACTCTCCATAAATAGGTACGAAGACTCCTTCTAAGACCTCATTCGAAGACACTTCTATTAACCTCTTCTCATTAGCTTATAAGGCTGGTTCATCTAACTCTTAAGGGAAATAAATTAATGCTTACATCAGTCTATTCCACATTGAGAGCTCAAATATACTATCTAGGCACAGATGGAAAATCATTAACTTAATTGGAACCTCGTCTTATTACATACAATCTCGGGTTCACCTCTAATGCTCTTGCAACTCTTATGACTTAGCCACAGTTCACTTCGCTTATCTAAAAGTTAGGATCTCTCACTGGTAAGATTCATATTTATTGTAGCTAAAATCTCAATTCCTCACCTATTATATGTCAAGTCTACCAGATCATATCTCAACACTAACATCATCACCCTCATGTTATCATTCTCTTGATCACGACGCTCATCTCAAATTCATGCTTAATATTTATTATTACACCCGAATATCAATATTATTGCTCGCTTACTATACTAACTTACAACTACTAGTTACAAATTAAGAAATACTCGCTCACTAAAACCTCATGACAAATAGTCAATCTTTATCTCTAAGTCTTCATACTTACAATTACCGTCACACTACCTTTCACAACTTAAGTACTATTTACCCATTCTCTATACAACATTGGCTAATTAGTTCTGTAACCCTCTGAATATTATGGGCTCCCCTTTAAAATCATATGCCTAGTTTAGAGTACTAGGTGCATGACTACAAAACATAATTTGCCTAATCACTGTCTCCCTTTGTTAGATTACTGAAGCTCTACCTGCAGTTTTCTAACTCTGGGCTCTTTTACTACTACTACTTATAATCTCATAACTCATACTGTCTTTTTGGGTGCAATTAAAATCCAAGCTTTAAAACACACTTCCTCATATGGGTCTCAACGGAAACAAGGTTTAGAAAAAAAAGTATGGGAATAGATCTCGCTTTTAGCTCGAATGCATGATCCATATGAATAAGAGTAAATTATTTCAAATTTGAACACTTAAGCTCACTCAGAGGCTTATCTGAAGCCCCTCTACATCTGATGACTTCCTCAAGACTTTTGCTAAGAATAACTCATCGATAAGGATGTTGGGCTTTTCTTTTCAACCATATTTAGTATGAGGGGTATTTAAATGAATATGAGAAATGCACGAGTTTGAATAAGTTCCTTATCAGATAGCTCTATTGCACAATTTAGAGTTTGAAAGAAGGGAAACTTTTCTTAAATGTTTGTAGTCCCTCATTAATAGAAGTAGGACCCTCACAACCATAAATAAGATCCTACTAACACAGCTTCATAGACACCCTAGGAAACTTGATCTCTGGTGCTCTAATACAATGTTTATCACGACCCGAGTCTACACCTTGGACGTGACCGGCACTGGAGAATCATTGTTGGTCCCCAAGCGAACCCTCATCCTGGGTGACTACAAGCGGAAGACTAAATCGAGCATATATAAGCTTAAAACTAAATTACATTCATTAAACTCGAATACTCAACAAAAAAATTAATTTTTCTAACACTCAATGAGAATACTTATATTTTGTAAAGCAACTCAAAGAAAGTAAATACTGAAAAAATTCCTCAACTCTATCTATCTATAAAGCCTTACTATTACAAAAGGATATCGGGACAAGACCCACGACATCTCGAAACTACTAGTTGTAAGGTAAAGGTGAAGTCCTCCGGAATATAAAAAGGCTTACCAAAGCTGTCAAGAATATCAAATGACCACAACGAAACACCTATTGATAAACCTGAACACCTATCTCTGCATCATAAAATGCCATCAGTACAGTGAATGTACGAGTATGTGATAAGGTTAGAGTAAACAATTATCTAGCTTGAAAGGGTGAAAGAAATAACTAACTGAATTGACAAGGCTGGAAGAAATACTCACCTCAACTCAACTCAATACAAAGCAACCATGATAGATGCAATATTTAAAAACATTATAAAACATGAGATAAAACTCAATGTCATATAAAAATATATTAAAATACTCTTTACTCTTATTTGAGATATTTTCTAACCGACAACCATCACTATGAGCTGCATGAAGATACAACGTCTCACCCACACTTCCAGAACTTTCATATACCTTGCAGGGGTATAGAACACATCAACTAAGCGGATCCACTAAGCTCTGCTCGAAGGTACTTAAGATTCATCTAAAAAGTATGATCCTCTAACCATGTTGGCATACATAGTTTATGAGGAATGTGGATTTTCTGAACTCATCCCCATATAAGTGATCAATACTACTAATAATATATATAATCATGCTCAATGTTTAAAAACATACTCTTCATCTGGTTTGAGATAATTATTCAAACTATCCTCTTAAAAGAGGTAGTTGCTTATGAAATATCTTTGAACTCATGACTCATTTAGAAATCAAATTTTATATTTTATTTATGTAAAAAAACAGTTACATTTAGGAATACTTAGTGCCCTTATACTCTTACTCAATTCATAGTTGAAAACTCTTTCTCAAAAATATCAAAATCATATGATGATATTATAATTGAAGACTCAGGAATTCATACTGCATAAACAATGATGGTATATCTACATACCATACTACTTAAACATTGATGACATAGTCGATTGTCACACTAATCATGTTTTAGAAACTCTTTCTCAAAACTCTTCTTTACTTCCTCAAAAACTCTTTGAAACTCATGTGTTGGCTTTAATAAGCTTCTCAAGATTTATAACTCAATTCATAGGGTCATGCGGAATCATGGACATGAACGATTCAACTCAGGGATCTTAATAGCAATATAAAAACTTAGTACTTAAAACTCAAGAAACTCAATGATACTAATCATCTAAAAAATTCTCACTTCATAGGGTTCATGCGGAATTATGGGCATGAACGAATCGACTCAAGGATCTCAATAACAATGTAGACTCATGAATACTACTCTTCGCATTCTCATACTGTAACACCTCAAAATATAGCAGGCTAAGATAGGGCTAACTGAGAGGGCAAGAGCCAACGAAGTGAGCTTGGGCAACCTTCACCAAGATGTGCTCACCTCCCATGACCACCATGACGCCTCGTGGTAGGGACCACGGGTCATGATGAGGGGCATGGTGAGCTAGGCAGTAGCTAGCCCAAACTTACCAAAACACATGCCCCTCCCACGAGACACTTAACAGCTCCACCACGGGCTGTGGGAAAGGTAGTGGTCATTAGTTAGACTTTTGGGGTTGAGTGGTGGCAATGCCTAGCCACTGGTCACGGACCACGAGCACCACTATGGGTTGTGAAGTCCTTGACGAGCCATGGTGCCACTCATGAAGGTAATTCGGCAGTTTTAGTTCAGGGATTTTTTGGTCTTTTATGGGTTTTAATGAAATTAATACTATGTCATTTAACCCAAGCCTAGGACCCCGATATAAGTGATTTTAACCCCAAAACTCACCCATTCAAGTCATTAATTCCAAAACCTAAAAGAAATTCCAAGTTCTTCCTCTCAAATATTTCTCTCTCTAGAACTTGAAGAAGAAGAAAGAGTTCAAGCTAGGATCAAGACCAAGTCTCCATTCCTCAAACAATTATGGTCTTTGATATCAAGGTATGATGGCTTTTCATCCATGGAGCCCTGAAGGTTCCCCAATTGAAAAGTAGAAACTCCCCTATTTGAGTTAGGATTTTCTTCTAATGTTGTGGGTCTTGATGAATGTTTATCCAATTGAGTGGATTATGATTTTTTATGATTGAGTTGATAGGATTATATTTTTTAGGATAAATTTATATGTGCCCATGCTTAACTCATATTTCTAGGTTGAAATTGATATAAATGGGTTTGATGCCATGAAAGGAGATTTGTGGGTTTAGATGTATGCTTTTAAGATTGACGAGATACATTAGAATTGCTTTGAGATTGAAGCATATATGATGATTACGATATACATTGCTTTGAGAGTGAAGCATATATGATTATTATGAGACGTAGTTCTTTGAGGATAAAGCTTATGATATGAAATGTTGATTATTGATGTAATTGTTATGGAAGGGATAGTTCCTACATAAATTGCTTAAATATTGTAACGACCCTCAAAATGAAGTAGGATAAAGTAGAACCTCACATGAGTTTTATGCATTAATAACTTGTCAAAATAATGAAGAAGCCTTTTAAGTCAGTTTTAACGAGTTTGGAAGTCAAACATCAAGGGACGACCAAGACGTTCAGAAACTAGTCTTTTACGTGTTGGTGTGTTCTAGTATGTTGCTCATGTTTTTATGTGTTGTTTGGAGTCTAAAATCAGTGGAGGTGACCCTAGTGTCTTAGTAAATGTTTTTAGGGTCAAAACGTTCATATACGACACCCCGGAGGCAACCCTATGAGTCCCCGAAAAGGACCCCAACCTTGGCCAAGCAAGCTGCCAAGGCAGCTTGAAGTTGTGCTTGGAGGGAGCATGTCCGCATTGCGGACTAACTCCACCAAGGGCCGAAAGTTTGGTCCGCGTCGCGGACATATCGCGCACTCTACTTTCTCGAATTTAATTTCCAGAAAACTTGTAGGAATAACTACGCGTCGCGAACTTGTTTCTCGGCGAAATCTGCGAAAATCAAACTCAAGTTTGACTTGTTCAAAAGGTCTAACTAAGTGAGGGGTAGTTTGGGTACTTTGGGGAATTACTATAAATGGTTATTCTACCTATTTTAGGTTATTTTAAGTTGGTTAAAACCCCAAAACCTAAAATTAGACCTCATTCTTCAAATTGACCCTTCCCTCTCAAAATAGATTCTCTCAAAAACCCCATTGAAGACCTTGATAAAGCTCAAGCTAGAAGATGGGTTTTCAACTGATTTATTCTTCAATTTCATGGGTCTTCAATAATTAAGGTATGGTGACTCTTGATTCTTCAATAACCTCTCATTCAAGGAGTTCTATCAAAGATTTTCAAATGTGATTCAAAGACCAAAATTCCTAATTTTCAATCTAAACATGGGTTCCTTGTCAAACGATTTTCTAAATCATTCTATTGATGAATTAATGTAGAATTAAGGCTTTTAAGATAATTTTCAAAGGAATTCTTAAAGAACCCATGATCCCCAAATTCTCAAAAATTGGCCTATGATGTGGGTCTTTGTGAATATGATCTCTATTGGTGAAATTATGTTTAGATTAGATTGTATTGATGTTTCCTATGATTATCTATACTTATTCATGTTGAATTGTTAGTATATTGATTAGTTGAGAATTATGGCCTTATGGGCAAAGTTATGGGTTGATCCCTTTCTTTATAGAATTGTACTTAGATTGTGTTTATGTTATTGAATTACATTGTTGATTCCTATTACTATTTATTTCAATTGATTATGAATTGTTGAGGATTGATCCATGGTGATCATGGCTTGGAGAATTGGTAAGTTGACCTACCTTCTAGTCTATAGTATGAGAATTGATGTTGTGTGGTTTGATCCACTTATGGTAGAGGTGTTCACTTCTTGTCTCTCTATGCATGTTGAGATCATGGCCTTGAAGGCAATAGATGTGAAGTGAATTGATGATTATGATGCATATGTTTATGAAGTTATGTTATGAAGGTTATGTATGAAATCCTCAATGCTAGCATGATGTTTAAAGTGTGTTGATGATGAGGAGTATAATGTGAATGATAATGTTAGGGATAAGGTGTGGTCTACATGATTGATTATGTTAGGTACTATTGTGGATGACCCCTACCTATAGGACCCTTATAAGAATGTTTTATCATATACATGTTAGGAGTACCTATTCAGTGTTGAATGTGTCCTTGTCTCCTATGATGTAGTGTGGGTGTGTGGTCTAGAATCCCTAAGGGATTTATATGTGAATTGCTCATGAATTGGGGACATTGTGAATGTGTTGTGATCCCTTTAAGGGAAGAACACTCAATATCAATGTTGTTGCTAATATGTCACTATGAGGACCAATATGCGCGCACACACACTCTACATGTATAGCTATGAATATGATGTGTTATGGTGTCTATTGAAAGGTGAACTCTTATATGCACCCTTACATCTTATTATGCATGCAAAGTGTATAATTAGGAAGGTGTGATTATGTGTTGTATAAAGGTGTTAATGTGAAATACTTTCTCACATATGTACACACACATGAATGAATGAATAAGTTTTATGATAATCTAGTGAAAGTGAGTCTCTTGAAAGGTTTCCTCAATTGTACTCTAAACTAGACTATGTTATGAATATGGTAAGATTATGTGAAAGGTCATTCTCACATAATGTAGGTTCTATGATGAAAGGTATATGACGGATTAAGTCCCTAAAGCCTACTTTATGAACTAATGTTAAATAAAGGCTTAAAGATGTTTAAAAAGGGAGTTGGAGCTTAGCACCGAGTGAACATGAAAAATGAGAGTGGGGGCTTCACGCTTAGCAAGTCCGGCTTCCCACAAGAGAACCTTCACGTTTAGCAAGTCCGGGTTCCCAACATAGATCTTGTCTCATGAGATGAAAACCTCTACGCATAGTAAGTCAAGGTTTTCTAGTAGCAATCTCATTGTTCCATAACTACGTGCCCCCGTAGGTATTAGCTTAGTGGATCCACTAGATAGCTATTATGTATGTAGGTCCTACTTTGGCAAGTAGTACCCTCTCTTTTCGGTGTGGGAGTAGAACACCGGATTTCATGTAGCTGACATGGTCTATGTCGGTTATGGCAATGTTTCTCGAAAGTTAAGAAATGAACTAAGATGAGAATATGAACTCTATTCATGATTTCTTGAAGAGCTACTTAGTTTAAGTAGGACTATGGACCCTACTTATGCATTGCACAAGTGTACTCTAAGGGAGGTTATGATTAGGCTCTTTATGTAATGAAGACTATGGTCTATGTATGTTAATATCAAAGCATGTTAAGGTTGACTTTACTTATATCAGTACATGAAGTATGATTATGCATGTGAATTACACTTATGACTTATTAATGGGTTTGCTTAGTATATGTGGGGGTATGGGACTCCATGTGTACATTGCACAAGTGAGCTTGAGAAGGGGTTGTGAGGGTGGTTTACCTATGATATGAACTAAATGGGTTATAACTAATGATGTAGTAAAGGAATGAGTCCTTATATGATGTTATGAAGTATGTTGGTCTTATGTCTAATGTTAAATGAAGATGTTACGACTTGCTGAATATGATGTGCCTATTCTATGGTGGCTTCCTGGGAACACTTGGTGTGAGTTGTATTATGGGATGCTACTTGCACATTGCACTAATGTGACTTGGGGGTTATCTTAGGTAATGGTTCCTATGTGAAGACTATGTCTTATGGTGTACTTATGACTCTATGAATATATGTGGTTGGATTGATGAAGGCTATATGTAAGTTCACCTTTGGTAACCTTAAGGCGATACATTGCACCAAGTATTCCCTAAGGGTTGCATTAGGAAAGGAGTTAAGATAAAGAGGAAGGTAATGTATTGTATGCATTGAATGTGCCTAAAATGTTATAAGTGGCTCAATGTGCTATTATGAATGGTTTCCATGTGTATGATGATGTATGTGGTTTATATTGTGCCTAATGTACTAAATGTTCTTGAAGTTTCTCTAAAAAGGCATGATGCATGGTTTACAACTAAATGTCCTTTTAAGAGCATGTTTTGCATGGTTATCATACTTAGTGCATTCTTGTACTAACACCATTCTTCTTCATCTTTTTACACCAAGTGTAGGTGATGGTGACTAAAGGGTCTTTCCTAGAAGTGATGAACTTGGCTTACTATTCCCAAGTTCGGGTGTGTCCTTAAAGATTCAAGGACCTTTATGTTAAAGAGTTTCCTTAAGTTCTATGTACTAGATAGTAGTTTCTTTTGTATTGTAAGGGTTGTGTCCCTATGGCAACCTTGAGACGTAGTATTCCGATTTTTGTATTAAAGGTTTAATGAGGTGACTTTTATGTCTTTGTTATATTATGAAAAAGTTTTAAATTTTCCTCTATTTTTCTATGATAAATTCTATGACGAATGCTAAGGGCTTGTATAAGAGCTCCGGGAGGTCGAATACGCCGGTAACGACTAGGGGGTGCTCTCGGGTCGTTACAAATATGAATGTGAAAGGCTTTATCACATTGAATGATTCTAGGTTGAAAGGATTACTCACCTAAAATGAATCTAGACTAAAATTCTAAGAAACATATGAGGCAAGAGGTGGTTACCCATGACCTCTAATTGAGAAGGATATGAGGTAATTTATCATATTCCTTAGAGGAGAGTAAGAGGCGACTACCCGTATTCCCGTATATTGAAAAATGTTGAGGTGAGTACCCATATATTATATTGAAAGATGTGAAGGCGAGTACCCATATCTTATAATGAAAGGACATGGAAGCGAGTACCCATGACTCCTTATAGAATGATGTGGAGGCGAGTACCCGTGTCATATGATGTTGGGCATGAAGGCGAGCACCTATGATCCTATAAGATGGACATGGAGGTGAGTACCCATGACCATATATATAAGGCAAGAGGTGACTTCCCATTAGCCTTTATAGGAAGGCAAATAGGTGATTCCCCATGTCTATTAAAGATAAGCTAAAGATGAGAATAATTGGTGATGAGGTTGGTTGATTGCTAAGGTTGCCTTCTATGATGAGTAAGACTAATGGGGGCTTACCTATGTCTTCGCTCAGTATGCTTTGAGGTTACTTTAAGAAGTATTCCTTATATATTGAATTGACCTATATGTGCATTGATTATGCTTTATGACTTATATTGTCTAACTCTTATGGTTATGTTGATGTTTATGCAAGCTATCATATTTAGTACATTTTTGTACTAGCGCATACTCTTGCCTATATTTCTTATCCAAATGTAGGGCCCGGCGTTCCCGACTCTCATCCCCATGACTAGGATTTTAGTAGAGGCAAGACTTGAAGATTGGTGAGTCCTCATAACATTCGAGGATTTTGCCACCATATCCTTATGTTCCTTTGCTTTTATGCTTTGAACATTATTGTATGGGTTGTGTCCCAGTGACTCTTTGTTTTAGATTGTTTTGAGACAATTGTATGAGAATTCTGCTTCGTTTTATATAAATTTGATTGTGTTGAAAATATTTTAAAATTTTATGGATTTCTATTATCTTGACTATGAAAGCTAAGTGGCTTATATGAGGCCTCTCGGGGTCTTCTATGACATGTTACCTCTAAGGTGTACCCCTGGATCGTGACAAATTTGGTAATCAGAGCACAATGTTTAGAATGGTTCTAGGATGTCTCAAAACCACGTCTAGTAGAGTTTTGTTGTAACACCCCAGATTCGAAAAAGGGAAGCCTAGGAAATTTTAGAACTTACGAGTGCCATTCACGGAGACCCAACCACGAATCGTGGGTCAAACCATGAGCCGTAGGTGGGTCCATTGAAAAGGCCACCTAGAAGTCTATCCAGGACATGAACCATGGCTGGACTCATGAGCCGTCGATTGGTCCACGCCCTGTGGTCCAAGTATCGTAGGTCAAACCAAACTTTCTAACCACCAACAATGGTCGTGGAAGACGGTCTGTCCTCCTAACCACAGTCCGTTAGTGGTGTATCTTGGGTCACATGTAACACTTATTTTTAAGGGCAATTGGGTTTTTCATAATTAATTAGTACCTATACTACGCCATTTTCCCTATGTTTAGCACCCCTATATAAGTCTTTTAACAACCAAATACATCCCATTTGATTCATTCTTCCAATTTCACGAAAGAAAACCAAATTTCTCTCCAAATATTATCAGTCTAGAAACTTAAAGAAGATGAAGAATAAGAAGGGTTCACCTAGGGTTTCAAGCTAAGGTTCCAATTCCTCCATTGAAGGCTAGCAATTGGAGTCAACGTATGATAGTTTTCATTCACGGATTCCTTTCATCCATGGAGTTCCTAAATCTCTCTATTTCTAAAGGTAGAATTCTCTAATTGAGTTAGGGCTTTCATCAATTATCATGGGTTCGCTTTATTATTGATTTAAATGAATTACTTATAATTTATTATGCATGAATTGATGATACATGATGATTTTATGATGATTTCCCCATGATCCCATGTAATTCCCATGTTTTTAAGGTATGAATCATATGATGTTGGATTTTCATATTCAAGGAAAAGTTTTATGAAATAAAGCATGTATTGCAAGCTTTACATGTATTTATGATGAAATCTATATCTAACCCATGCTTTGTAAGAGTTGATGATTGAAAGTGGGTATGGACCTCAAGAGGTAAATTATGGACTTGTGCATTGTTTTATGAAATCTATGCAAATTTTTTAAGGGTGCTTTGAGAGTAAAGAACCAATTATGATGATGTTGTGTTGTGAAAGGATATTCTCACTAAACACATAACTAGCATGATGTCAAAGGTTTTCTCACATAGAAAGGATTCTTAGGAGATGGAAGCTCTTCGATAGTAGAGGTCTGGTTTCCAAAGTAATCTCATGAGATGAAAGCTCCCCCGTAGTAGAGGTCTGGTTTCTCTTTTCGGTATGGGGTAGACACCAGATTCCATGTTATAGCTCACATGGTCTCAATGTCAGTTAAGGCTGATTTGCCCACAAGTAATAATGAACTAAGGGTACTTCAAGAAGTATCTCATATGAGTTCAAAGGTTTTATAGATGAAGTTAGCTTGCATTGACCATGAATTATGACTTATTTTTTATAACTCTTTTATATGACGTTTAACTTGGTCAATTGCATGTAATGAAATAAATGTCCATTTTTAGCACTATTTAAATGTTGTATGCATGGCTATTATACTTGGTGCATTGTTTTGTACTAATGCATACTCTTGCCTACATTTTTTTCCAAATGTAGGGCCCGATATTCAGGGTGCTCCGTTTTTTGGCAAATTGGTGATTTCATTGATTCCCAAGCGTTGGTGAGTCCTCATACTTCGAGGATGGACTTTGTTGTTTTAGTTTCTTTCATGTATTTCTCTTTTAGACATGATGTATGGGCTAGGCCCAATTTTATTCTATTTTATTAGATGGATATGATGAGATAAGAGTTTAGACTTCCGCTTTTCATTTTATAAAAAAGATTTGAACTTGGACTATTGTTTTACTCTTATTGTTTTACTTCTTATGTTATGAGGACTAAGTGGCTTGTATGGAGACTTTGGGGTTCTTTATGCCAAGTTACATCTAGGGAGTACTCCTGGGTCGTGACAAACGTGGTAATCAGAGCACAAGGTTTAGAATGGTCATAGGATGTCTCACAAGCCATGTCTAGTAGAGTCTTGCTCATGAGTGTGAAGCCCACCACATTTATGAATGAGAGGCTACAAGATGATTAGGAAAGTCTCCTTCTTCATTACTCTTAAGTCGTGTGATAGAGTATAACTCTATAGGGTCTCTCTCCCCATCCTTATCCTATGTTCTTTAGGATATGGCTACCCGAAGAGCTCATGCCAGAAGGAATGTGAGGGAGAATGCCGAACAAAAAGCTCCTCCCCAAGCTCCTCAAGTTACAGTCGATCCTTTGACTAAGCAAGTATCCAATGTGGAGTGTAGGGCTGTTTTTCAAGTGTTTGCTCAAGTGGTTATGGCCCAAGCCAATAGGAAGTTGTGGTTCCTGGAAGCTCAAATATAAATTCGGTGGCTTCAGGAGTGAGGGACTTCACAAGTATGAATCCTCCGGAGTTAAATGGTTCCAAAGTTAAGGAAGATCCTCAAGAGTTTATCGATGAGCTCTATAAGGTGTTGATGGTCATCGGAGTTATGATGGTGGCAAAGGCAGAGCTGGCCGCTTACCAATTAAAAGGTATTGCTCAAATATGGTATAACCAAGGGAAGGAAGGGAGACTGGAAGATGCAAGTCCTATTGTTTGGAGAAGTTTAAGGTTGTGTTTCTTGATAGGTTCTTTACCCCTGAAATGAGAGAAGCTAGGGTGCTAGGGTGCATTAACCTTGGACAAGGGAGTATGAGTGGGAGGGAATGTGCTCTAAAGTTCACTGAATTGTCTAAATATTCTTTAATAATGGTTGCGGATTCAAGAGCTAATATAAGTAAATTTGTTTTGAGTTTTTCTGAAATGGTTGTTAAAGAGTGTCAAAGCGTATTGCTCATTCATGATATGGACATCTCTCGTCCCATGGTACATGTACAAGAAATTGAGGAGGAGAAACTTATGGAAAAGTCTAGGGAGGAATAAAGGTCTAAGACCTGTGATGGTAATTTCTCTAACACAAGGTCCGATGGACAAGGTCGTCAGAGATTCTGACAAATATTTTCCAGTCAAGGTTCTTCCAATGATAGATGATTTATTTGACCAACTTTAAGGGAAAAGTTATTTCTCTAACATTGATCTCCAATCGGGTTATCACCAATTGAGGGTTAAAGATGATGATATTCCGAAGATGACTTTTCGAACTCAGTATGGTAATTATGAGTATTTGGTAATGTGTTTGGGTTGACTAATGATCCGGTGGCGTTTATGGATTTGATAAATATGGTTTTTAGACAATACCTTGACATGTTTGTGATCATGTTCATTGATGATATTTTGATCTACTTTAAGGAGTGATGATGAGCATATTGATCATTTGAGGATCGTATTGCAAATTCTCAAGGACCAAAAACTTTTTGCAAAGTTCAGTAAATGTGAATTTTGGTTAAGATTTGTAGCTTTCCTTGGCCATATTATTTCGAGTAAGGGTATTGAGGTAGATCCTAAGAAGAGGATGTGGTCAATATTTTGCCTAGACCTCTAACTCACTTTGATATTAGGAATGTCTTGGGTTTAGCCGGTGACTATAGAAAATTTGTTGAGGGTTTCCCTTCAATTGCCTCTCCTTTAACGACTTTGACTCGGAAGAAGGCTAAGTTCATATAGTCCGAAGCTTGTGAGAAGAGTTTCCAATAGTTGAAAGATAGACCTACTACCGCTCTGGTGTTAACCTTACCGGAAGGAACAAATGGTTTTGTGATTTATTGTGATGTCTCAAGAATTGGGCTAGGGTATGTGCTTATGCAAAATGGGAAAGTTATTGCCTATGCCTCAAGGAAACTTAAAATCCATGAGAAGAATGATCCCACTTACGAACTTGAGTTAGCGGCGGTCATTTTAACCTTAATGATTTGGAGACACTATTTGTATAGAGTACATGTAGATATGTTTATCGTTCACAAGAGTTTGCAATATGTGTTTAATAAAAAAGATTTGAATCTTCGCCAAAGAAGGTGGCTTGAGTTATTGAAAGATTATGACATGAGTGTTCGTTATCACCTCGGTAAAGCTAATGTGGTAATAATGCTCTTAGTTGGTTGTCTATGGGTAGTGTTGCTCATATTGAAGAAGAAAAGAAAGAGTTGGTTCGAGATGTTCATAGATTGGCCCGATTAGGTGTTCAACTAGTTGACTCCACCAAAGGTGGTGTTATGGTTCACAATGGTTCTGAATCTTCTTTTGTGGCGGATGTGAAAACCAAGCAGGGTCTTGATCCAATTTTTGTATAATTGAAAGAAGTGATGCTTAAGAAATCTGTAGAGGCTTTCTCCCAAAGGGGAGATGGGGTACTTAGATACCAAGGTAGTTTATGTGTTCCAAATGTGGATGACTTAAGGGAACATATTTTAATAGAAGCTCATAGTTCACGGTATTCCATAAACCGGGAGCGATCAAGATGTACCATGATTTCCAGGAGGTCTATGGTGGAATGTGATGAAGTATATTGCGGGATTTGTGGCTAAATGTCCAAATTTCCAACAAGTGAAGGTTGAACATCAGAAACTGGGAAGTTTGTCCCAAGACATTATCATTCCTACTTGGAAGTGGGAAGACTTGAATATGTACTTTATTGTTGGTTTGCCTTGCACTCGGCGAAAACATTATTTCATTTGGGTTATAGTAGGATGACGAAATTGTGTCATTTTGTTTCCGTCAAGGTTTCCTATTCGGCGGAGGACTATGCCAAGTTGTACTTGAGATAAATGGTAAGTTTGCATGGAGTGCCCTTGTCAATTATTTACAATCATGGTACCTAATTCACTTCTCAGTTTTTGAAGTCATTCCAAAAGAGGCTTGGTATTAAAATTAAGCTTAGCATGATTTTTCATCCCAAAACCGATGAAAAGCAGAGCGTACTATCCAAACTTTAGAATATATGTAAAGGGATTGTGTAATCGATCTCAAGGGCAATTGGGACAACCATTTTCCATTGATTGAGTTTACCCACAATAACAGTTATCACTCAAGTATCGATATGGCTCCATTTGAGGCCTTATATGGTAGGAGGTGTAGATCTCCTATAGGATGGTTTATGGTGGGTGAGGTTACCCTAATAGGTCTCGAATTGGTACAACAAGCCATGGAGAAAGTTTGGCTTATAAGGGAAAAGTTGAAAATGGCCCAAAGTCGGCAAAAGTCCTATGCCGACGTGAGGAGAAGGGATCTAGAGTTTTAGGTTAACGATTGAGTTTACTTGAAAATCTCACCCATGAAGGGTGTGATGAGGTTTGGTAATAAGGGGAAGCTTAGTCCCCGGTATGTAGACCCATATCAGGTTTTGTAACGCGTTGGTAGAATTGCTTATGAGTTAAATTTACCAAATGAGTTGGCAACAGTGCATCCCGTATTCCATGTCTCTATGCTTAAGAAGTGTGTTGGAGATCGGACATCCATAGTTTCCCTAGAAGGGTTGGGATTTGATGAAAGTCATTCTTATTAGGAAGTTCCGGTTGAGATTTTGGACCGGCGAGTTAAGAGGATGAGAAACAAAGAAATAGCTTCCGTGAAGGTATTATGGAAAAATAAATTAGTTGAGGGTGCTACTTGGGAGGCCGAGGCCAACATGATGTCCTGATATCCTCATCTCTTTCCTTATACTCCTATTCTAGCTTGAGGTAATTAGTTTCTCTTGGGTTGTCCTTGTTTTGGCAGTCATATGTTTTTATGTGTTTCCATAATTTCCTTATGTGATGCATGTGCATGAAAACTTGTGTTGTGAAAGAAACTGAATTTATATGATTGATTTTCCTCATGTTGTTGCGCATTGAGTATGAGTTGCCTAAAGACTTCGTAAGACGAATTGATGAGCATGTTTTACATATGCTTTTTTAGAGTGATTTGGATATGAGCTCCATGAGATTGAGTTGAGCATGCCTTTAGCTCAGAGAAGGTAGTTCCTCTTAGAACATGAGTAATTGTGAAAAATTCATGCATATTAAGTTTCTAGATGTAGTTCATACTTCCTTATGATGCATTTGAGTATGTTAAGCTTGGACTTGATATTTCCACCTTATTTATGTGCATTGCATGTATAATGGGATGATTGAGTTAGTTTCACCCCTCTTATAATGTTTTGAGAATGTCTTAGCCTGCAGTCGATAGTTCTTCCTTGGTTTCATGCCTTGCATTTTAGGTTCGATTGCTAGTTCCTCTCCTACTCTTTTAGAAAAAGTTTGAATCCCATTCAAGGACGAATGATCCCAAGGGGGAGATATTGTAACACCCCGGATTCGAAAGAGGGAAGCCTAGATAATTTTAGGACTTACAGGTGCCATCTACGAGTATACAACCACGGATCGTGGGTCAAGCCACGAGCTATAGGTGGGTCCGTGGAGAGGGCCACCTAGAAGTCTATCCAGGCCATAAACCATGGCTGGACCCACGAGCCGTCGATGGGTACACGACTCATGGTCCAAGCGCCGTAGGTCACACCAAACTCTCTGACCATCAACAACGGTCGTGCAGGATGGTCCATCGTCCTGACCACAGTCCATTAGTGGTGTGTCGTGGGTCACTGCTGAAAGTTATTTTAAGGGACAGTTGGGTCTTTTTCTAATTAATTATTTCTTGGAGTACGTTGTTTTACCTATGTTTAGGACCCCTATATAACCCTTTTAACCCCCAAATCCATCCCATTTAATTCATTCTTCCAATTTCACAAAAGAAAACCAAATTCCTCTCCAGATATTCTCTCTCTAGAAACTTGAAGAACAAGAAGGGTTCACCTAGGTTTCAAGCTAAGGTTCCAATTCCTCCATTGAAGTCTAACAATTGGAGTCAAGGTATGATAGTTTTCATCCATGGAGTTCCTAAATGTAACATTCCCGAAATTTGCACACTAAACTAGAGCCTAACGTAAGGGTTAGAGTCGTAAATAACTCCTGCTACTCAATATATATGTTTTTGGGTTAATACATCAAGGTACAACCCCCCAAGTACCAACCATGGGTCATTGAGGATGACCCTAGAACAACCTAAAACCAGCACCACCCATGAGACCACCCACGCCCTGTAGGTGGGTAGCGTGGGTGAGGTCTCCTTGGAATTCGCCTAAGGTACTAGCTACGGGCAGGACCCATGCCTCGTGGATGGGTCCATGCCACGTGTCTTGGTTCCGTAGGTCAAGCCCCAGACCCCGAACCACGGTTCACAAACATGGGTCGTGGGTCCAACCACGGTCTGTTCATGGTGGTCGTGGGTGAGGGATGGAAACTACCTTTTTACAATTAAGTGGAGGGGTGTTTTGGGGTTTATCTTTTTAATTAACTATTAAGTGGTGTCATTTTGCACTAATATAAACTAACTATATAAGTATTTTATACACCTAAACAAACTCATCTAAATCATAATTCCTAAATCCCCAAATCACAAACCAAAACCCTTTCCAAAATTTCCTCTCTAGAACTCCAAGGAAGAAGTAGAAGAAAGGTGAAGCTAGGGTTGAAGGATCCATATTTTCTCCTCAATTTCATGGTAACTCTTCATCAAGGTATGGTAGTCCTTCATTCATGGATAGTTCTCATCCAGGGATTCCTCCAAACTCAATTTCAAAACTTGTATCTTTCCCCAAAAGCTAGGGTTTTACTCCAAGTCATGGATTCACTGCAAAAACGATTCTAATGATTTAATTGCTTTATATTATAATCAAATTGATGATTTATCACTGTTTTTATATTGAATTTCCGAAGAATCCATGAGTTTCCTTATTTTCCCAAATTAGATCTAATTGTGGGGATATTGCTTCATGCAAGTAGAATATGATAGAATTATGCATGTAGTAATAAAACTACTTGAATTATGTTATCATCCATGTCTAAATGTCGTAATTCTAGATGTGTTGATGGAATGTGATAGATGGTCCTAAAAGGGCAAAGTTTATGAATTATGCATGATTATGAGATCGAAATAAATGCTTTATGAACACTTTGAGAGTAAAGTGATTATGACTATGATCTAGTTGTTGTATTGTTGAAAGATTCTCCTTATGTACACACTTATGCATTAGTATGATATGATGTGAAAGGTTTGTCACATGTAGTTATTTTAAGATTGGAAGACTAGTCTCACCTATTGAATCTATGAGATATAGTATGAATTATGTTGGTTTTAATGTCAAGACATTCTTCCATGAATATGAACTTAAGTCAAGACTTAATAGATAATATATGGGAATTAATTCTTAGCACCGAGTGGATATGAATATGAGATGGAAGCTTATACATTAGTTGAGTCCGGCTTCCCCTTGAAAGCTTTTACACTAGTTGAGTCCGGCTTTCCAAATGAGTTATTTCTACCTTAGTGGAGTCCAGGTTCCCAAAGTATGTATCTCATGAGATGGAAACCTTCTACCTTAGTTGAGTCCGGCTTTCTAGAAGCAATCTCCTAATCCCGTAAACTACGTGCCCACATAGTTCTTTAGCTAGTAGATCCACTTAAGCTAAGAGTTTGGTTCTACCTTAGGCAAGTAAGTAGGACAACCCCTTTTCGGCGTGGGGTAGACACCGGATTCTATGATTAAGCTCACATGGTCTATGTCGGTTAAGGCTAATCCCATTATGATAGTATGAAAAAGAATATGAGGTATGAACTATAGTTACTCAAGAAGTTTTCCTTAGTATGGGCACGATTATGTGATCTTATTCATGCATTGCACAAGGATGCTTTAAGTGTATTTATGGTATGTTTCCATTATGATATGATGACCTATATGTTCAATATGCTTATGACTCATGCTTTTACATTAATCTTCATGGTGATTCTTAAGCTTGGTAAAGTGAATGCTTTTCAACTAAATGTCCCTTTTTAGCATGATTTCAAGGATTTTATGCATGGTTATCATACCTAGTGCATTCTTGTACTAAGCCATATTTTCTACATTTTTTCTATAAGTGTAGGGTCCGTTTGAGGTAATCTTCCTTCTTGGTCAAAGCATGGATCGACTATTCTCCTTGCTTGTGGTGAGTCCTCACCGATTCGAGGATGAGTGATATCTTATAGTTCATTTCTTTTATTGTACTAGACTTTTGGATTTTTCTCGTAAGGGTTGTGACCCTATTTGATACTCGATTGTAAAAGATGGCTAATTTAGACTAGTTAGACTTCCGCTTTGCTTTTATGAAACTTTTGGAATTAAATGTGTTTTTACTCTTATTATTCTAATTCTTTATGTTATGATATGCTAAGTCTCTTACATGGTTCATTTAGGGATTTATCCCAAGGGGGAGATGGTGTACTTAGGTACCAAGTTCGATTATGTGTTCCTGATGTAGATAGGTTGAGGGAACAAATTTTAGAGGAGGCTCATAGTTGTCGGTATTCTATTCATCCGGGAGCCACCAAGATGTACCGTGATTTATGGGAAGTCTATTGGTGGAATAATATGAAAAAGAATATTGCAGGATTTGTAACCAAATGTCCCAAATGCCAAAAAGTTAAGGTTGAGCATCAAAGGCCAAGAGGCTTTATGCAAGATATACCAATTCCCACTTGGAAATGGGAAGAGGTGAATATGGATTTTATTGTGGGTTTGCCTTGTACCCGAAGGCAACATGATTCTATTTGGGTCATTGTAGCTAGAAGACAAAATCAACCCACTTTATTCCCATCAAGGTTTATCATTTGGTGGAAGACTATGTCAATCTGTATATAAGGGAGATAGTGAAGTTACATGGAGTTCCTTTACCTATCATTTCGGATCGGGGTAATCAATTTACTTAACGCTTTTGGAAGTCATTCCAAAAAGGGATTGGTACTCAGGTGAAGCTTAGCACAAATTTCCACCCCCAAATGGATGGTCAAGCGGAACGCACCATTCAAACCTTACAGGACATGTTGAGGGCATGTGTGATAGATTTTAAAGGAAATTGGGATGACCACTTACCATTGATAGAGTTTGCCTACAATAATAGTTATCATTCTAGTATTGGTATGGTCCCCTTTTAAGCCTTGTATAGTAGGAGATGTAGGTCCTCAGTTGGTTAGTTTGAGGTAGGTGAAATTGCTCTTATTGGTCCCCAATCGGATTGTGAAGCTATTGCGAAGGTTCAGTTCCTTAGAGAGAGATTGACAACGGCTCAAAGTAGACAAAAATCTTATGCCGATGTGAGAAGGAGGGATATAGAATTTGAAGTTAATGATTGGGTCTATTTGAAAATCTCACCTATGAAGGGTGTGATGAGGTTTGGAAAGAAAGGGAAACTTAGTCCCCTATATGTAGGCCCATATCAAATTTTGAAGTGTATTAGGAGAGTTGCCTATGAGTTGGATTTGCCAAAGGAGTTGGCCCCGGTTCATTCAGTATTTCATCTTTCCTTGCTTAAAAAGTGTATTGGGGATCCAATGTCCATTATTCCCCTAGAAGGGTTGGGAGTTGATGAAAGTCTTTCCTATGAAGATGTTCTGGTAGAGATCCTAGATCAGCAAGTCAAGAGATTGAGAAGCAAGGAAGTAGCTTTCGTGAAGGTTTTGTGGAGAAATCATTTAGTTGAGAGTGCTACTTGGAAGGTCGAGGAAGATATGAAGTCCCAATATCCTCATCTCTTTCCTTCTACCCCTATTCAAGTTTGAGGTAATTAGTTCCTCTTGAGTTTTAGTGTTTTGGAAGTCAGGTGTGTTATATGAGTTTTTCCATGATTTCCTTATGTTATGCATATTCCTTATGAAATTCATGATTTAGTAAGAAAGTGAGTTTTCATGATTTATGTTATTCATGTTGTTGTGCATTTAGTATGAGTTGCCTATTAGACTTCATAAGATGTGTTGATGAACATGCTTTAGTATGCTTTTGAGAGTAATTGCATATTGGCTCCATGATGTTGTATTGAGCATTATTTAGGCTGGAGAAGGCAGTTCCTCCTATGAATATGAGAAATATTGAGTTCCCTACATTTTGGGTTGTTAGATGTAGTTCCTAGTTACTTGTATTGCATTGACTATGTTTTGAGAAGGAGTTGATGTTTCATGCATGATGGGCTGGTAGTCTTTAGTCTTTAATTCTGTTAGGTGTCTAGATCGTCATTTGATGATGAATGTTCCCAAGGTGGATATACTGTAACATTCCAAAAATATGTAGACTAAGGGTTAGAGTCGTAAATAACTCCCGGTACTAAATATATATGTTTTTGGGTTAATACGTCAAGATACGACCTCCAAGGATCAACCATGGGTCCTTGAGGAGAACCCTAGAATTGCCCAAAACCAGCACCACCAACGAGACCACCCACGCTACGTGGATGGACCCATGCACCGTAGGTGGGCAGTGTGGGTGAGGTCTCCTTGGAATATACCTAAGGCAGTAGCCACGGGTAGGACCCATGTCTCGTGGATGGGTCCATGCCACATGGCTTGGTTCCGTAGGTCAAGCCCCCCATTTCAAGCCCCAAACCCCAAACCACGATTCACCAGCACGAGTTGTGGGTCCAACCACGATCCGTTGATGGTGATCGTGGGTGAGGGTTGGAAACTGCCTTTTGGTAGTTAAGTGGAGGGGTGTTTTGGGGTTTTCCTTTTTAATTAACGATTAAGTGGTGTCGTTTTGAACTAAAATAAATTAACTATATAAAGTATTTTATACACCTAAAGTAACTCATCTAAATCATAATTCCTAAATCCCCAAATCACAAACCAGAACCCTTTTCAAAATATTCTCTCTAGAACTCTAAATAAGAGAGAGATAAAGGATCCATCTTTTCTCCTCAATTCTGTGGAGTTTGGGTTCCCAAAGTATGTATCTCAGGAGATGGAAATCTTCTACCTTAGTTGAGTCCGGGTTTCTAGAAGCAATCTCTTTATCCCATAAACTATATGCCCATATATGTCTTTAGCTAGTAGATCCACCTAAGCTAAGTGTTTGGTTCTACCTTAGGCAAGTAGGACAACCCTTTTTCATTGTGGCGTAAACATGGGATTCCATGCTTAAACTGACATGGTCTATGTCGGTTAAGGCTAATCCCATTATGATAGTATGAACAAGAATATGAGGTATGAACTATAGTTAATCAAGAAGCTTTTTCTAATATGGGTAGGATTATGGGATCTTATTCATGCATTTCACAAGGATGCTTTAAGGGAATTTATGGTATGTTTCCATTATGATATGATGACTTATATGCTGAATATGCTTATGAGTCATGCTTTTGCATTAATCTTTATGATGAATCTTAAACTTGGTAAAGTGAATGTTTTTCAACTAAATGTTCCTTTTTAGCATGATTTCAAGGATTTTTATGCATGGCTATCATACTTAGTGCATTCTTGTACTAACCCATATTTTCTACATTTTTTCTATAAGTGTTGGGTCCAGTGTTTGAAGTGATCTTCCTTCTTGGTCAAAGCTTGGATCGACTATTCTCCTTTCTTGTGGTGAGTCCTCACCGATTCAAGGATGAGTGATATCTTGTAATTCCTTTCTTTTGTTGTACTAGACTTTCGGATTTTTGTTGTAAGGGCTATGACCCTATTTGATATTCGATTGTAATAGAGGGCTACTTGAGACAAGTTAGACTTCCGCTTTGCTTTTATGAAACTTTTGGACTTACATGCATTTTTACTCTTAATATTCTAATTCTTTATGTTATGATATGCTAAGTGGCTTACATGGTTATTTTAGGGGTTCTATGTGCCATGTTACTTCTAGGGTGTACCCCTGGGTCGTGACACTAAATCTCTCTATTTCAAAAGGTAGAATTCCCCAATTGAGTTAGGGTTTTCATCAATTATCATGGGTTCTCTTTATTATTGATTTTAATGGTTTAATTATGATCTATTATACATGATGATTTTATGATGATTTCCCCTTGAACCCATGTAATCTTCATGTTTTCAAGCTATGAATCATATGATGTGGGATTTTGATCTTGAAAGAAGAGTTTTATGAAATTAAGCATGTATTGCAAGCTTATATGTATTATGATGAAATCCATATCTAGCCTATGTTCTATAAGAGTTGATGATTGAAAGTGGGTTTGGACCTCAAGAGGTAATTAATGGACTTATGCATGGTTTTATGAAATCTATACAAATGTTTTAAGGGTGCTTTGAGAGTAAAGTACCAATTATGATGATGTTGTGTGGTGAAAGGGTATTCTCACTAAACACATAACTAGCATGATTTGAAAGGTTTTCTCTCATAGAAATGATTCTTAGGTTTAAAGGCTTTCTCACCTAAATGAATAAAAAACAATGAGATATATTGATGAACCTAGCTTGAATTGGTTGTCCAAGGGAACCTATTCATGAGTAATAAAGTCAATTAAGAAATGACTATTTCGTGAGAATTTATGCTTATCACGGAGTGGATATTTACAATGAGATGGAAGTTGTCCCTTAGTAGAGGCCGGGTTTCCAAAGTAATCTCATAAGATAGAAGCTCCCCCGTAGTAGAGGTGGGGTTTCTAGTAGCAATCTCATTATCCCATAACTATGTGCCCCCGTAGGTTGATTAGCTAGTGGATCCACTTCAGCTAGAAGTTTGAGGTTCTATCTTCGGCAAGTAGGATACCCATTTTAGGTGTGGGGTAGACACTGGATCCATGTCATAGCTCACATGCTCTCTATGTCAGTTAAGGATAATTTCCCCAACAAGTAATAATGAACTAAGGTTACTTCAAGAAGTGTCGTATATGAGTTCAAAGATTTTATAGATGAAGTTAGCTTGCGTTGACCATGATTTAAGACTTATGTTTTATAACTCTTTTGTATGATGTTTAACTTGGTCAATTGCATGTCATAAAATGAAATGTCCCTTTTTAGAATGATTAAAATGTTTTTATGCATGGCAATCATAATTGGTACATTGATTTATACTAACGCATACTCTTGCCTACATTTTTCTCTAATGTAGGGTCTGATATTCAGGGTGCTCAGTTTCGTGGCTAGTTTGTGATTTGATTAATTCTCGAGCATTGGTGAGTCCTCCTACTTCAAGGACAAACTTTGTTGTTTTTGTTTCTTTCATGTATTTCTTTTTTGGACATGATGTATGGGACATGCCTGATTTCATTCTATTGTATTAGATGGCTATGATGAGACAAGAGTTTAGACTTCCACTTTTCATTTTACAAAAATGAATTGGACTTGGACTATTGTATTACTCTTATTGTTCAATTTCTTATGTTATGAGGACTAAGTGGCTTGTATGGTGTCCTTCGTGGTTCTTTACGCTATGTTACATCTAGGGGGTACCCCTGGGTCTTGACATTTGTTCATGAGTGTGAAGTGTGCCACATTTATGAATAAAAGGCTACAAGATGTGTTGGAAACTTCACTTCTTCATTACTCTAAGTCGTATGATAGAGTTTAACTCTATAAGGTCTCTTTCCTAATCCTTACCCGATGGTCTATAGGATATTACTACTCGAAGAGCTTTTTCTAGAAGGACCGAGGGAGAAGTGATTGATCAAGGAGCTCCTCCTCATGCTCCTCAAGCTCCAGTCGACCCTTTGGCTGAGTAAGTGACTAATGCGTAGTTTAGGACTACTTTTCAAGTGTTGGATCAAGTCGTGATGGCCCAAGACAATAGGGAGGTTTTGAACCCCATGAACCCAAATGTGGGTACGACGGGATCTAGAGTGAGGGCCTTCACTAGGATGAATCCTTCGGAATTCTATGGTTCTAAGGTTGAGGAAGATGCTCAAGAGTTCATTGATGAGGTTTACAAGATTTTGTCTATTATGGGAGTGACTTCGGTGGAAAAGGCAAAATTGGCCACTTTTCAACTTAATGGGGTTTCTCAAATTTGGATCAACCAATGGAATGAAATAAGACCGGTAGATGCGGGTCCCCTAGAATGGGAAAGGTTCAAGTTCACTTTTCGTGATAGATTCTTTCATCTTGAGATGAGAGAGGCAAAAGTGCTTGAGTTCATTTATCTTCGACAAGGAAATATATGTGTGAAAGATTATGCTTTGAGATTTACTGAATTGTCGAAATATGCTCCTTTTATAGTTGTCGACTTTAGGGCAAGGATGAGCAAGTTTGTTTTGGGTGTGTCTAAATTAGTAGTAAAAGAGTGTCGTACGACTATGCTTGTCCACGACATGGATATTGCTCGTCTTTTGACTCATGCCCAACAGATTGAAGAAGAGAAACTTAAGGAAAGATCTAGGGAAAATAAGAGGTCTAGAACCGGTGATGGTAATTTCACTTGTGCTAGGTCAGATAGACATGGTGGTCCTAAGTATCGACGAAGGATTTTCGAGAAAGGTTCTTCAAATATTCCTAAGATCAACGAAGAGAGGGTGTCTAACGATAAACTTCAAAGAGGTGGTAATGGGCCTTCTTTGTCTAATTGTGCTATGTGTCGAAGAAACCATATAGGTAAATGTTTAGCGGGTTCCAATGGTTGTTTTGGTTGTGGTAAGAAGGATCACTAGAAAAGGGATTGTCCTTGAGTTGCTAAGAATGAGGAAGATAGTCTTCATAGGGATCAACCCTATCCTTCATCAGGTCCAACTGGTTCGAGAACTAGTGTTCAAAAGAAAAATAGGTTTTATGCACTTCAGACTCATGGTGAACAAGAGGGTTCTCCCAATATGGTTACCAATAGGTTGAAAGTCTTTCAACTTAATGTTTATGCTTTACTTGATCCCGGTGCTTCTTTGTCTTTTGTGACGCCATATGTGGCTATGAGATTTGATGTGCTCCCTGATGTGTTGTTAGATCCTTTTTCTATCTCTACACATGTTGCTGATTCTATTGTTGCTAAGAGGGTCTATAGAAAGTGTCTTGTTTCCCTATCCCATAGAGTTACTCTTGTTGATTTGGTAGAGCTTGATATGCTAGATTTTGATGGTATTCTAGGTATGGATTGGTTGCACTCCTGTTATGCGTCTATTGATCAGAGAACCCGTGTAGTCAGATTTTAATTTCCAAATGAGCCTATCCTAGACTGGAAGGGGGGAAATTCTATGCCTATAAGTCAGTTTATGTCTTGTCTTAAAGCTATGAGGATGATTTCTAAGGGTTGTATGTACCATCTAGTTAGGTGAGCGATATGGATTCCGAAAACCCTACTCTTGACTTTGTCCCTGTTTTTAATGAGTATCTAGAAGTGTTCCCAGATGATCTACCCGGTATTCCTCCAGAAAGGGAAATAGATTTTGGTATTGACTTTCTTCCAATTACACAACCTATTTCTATTCCTCATTATAAAATGGGTCTCGTAGAACTTAAAGAATTAAAAAAACAATTGAAAGATTCGTTGGATAAGGGTTTCATCTGACCGAGTATCTCTCCATGGACTGCTCAAGTTTAGTTTGTTAAGAAGAAAGAGTGTTCACTCCGAATGTGTATTGACTATCGGCAATTTAATCAGATGACCATTAAGAATAAGTATCCTCTTCCAAGAATAGATGATTTACTTGACCAACTCCATGAAGTGAGATACTCACCTAAGATTGACCTTCGATCGGGTTATCAACAATTGAGGGTGAAAGAAGACGATATTTGAAAAATGGCTTTTAGAACCTGGTATGGTCATTATTAGTTTTTGGTGATGTCATTTTGTTTGACTAATGCTCCGGCGCATTTATGGATTTGATGAATATGGTGTTTAGACAATACTTTGATATGTTTGTAATTGTGTTCATTGATGATATATTGATTTATTCGAGAAGAGTGGATGACCACACAAATCATTTAAGGATTGTGTTGCAAATTCTCAAGGACCAACGACTCTTTGCAAAGTTTAGCAAGTGTGAGTTTTGGCTAAGGTCTATAACTTTTCTTGGCCATATTGTATCAAGTAAGGGTATTAAGGTAGATCCTAAGAAAATGGATGCAGTCAAGAGTTGGCCTAGACCTTTATCCCCTTTGGACATTAGAAGTTTCTTGGGTTTAGCTGGTTATTACAGAAGGTTTGTTGAGGGGTTTTCTTCTATTGTCTCTCTATTGACAACTTTGACTCAAAAGAAATCCAAGTTCATATGGTGTGAATTATGTGAAAAAGAGTTTTCAAGAATTGAAAGATAGACTTACTTCTGCTTCGGTGTTGACTTTACCAGAAGAGATGGAAAGTGTTGTTATTTATTGTGATGCCTCACGAATTGGGTTAGGATGTGTGCTTATGCAAAATGGAAAATTTATTTCCTATGCCTCAAGGCAACTTAAGATTCATGAGAAGAATTATCCTACCCACAATCTTGAATTAGGGGCGGTAGTTTTGCCTTAAAGATTTTGAGGCATTATTTGTATGGTGTTCATGTAGATGTGTTCACCGACCGTAAGAGCCTACAATAGGTGTATAAACAAAAGGACCTGAATCTTCTCCAAAGAAAGTGGCTTGAGTTACTTAAGGATTATGATATGAGTGTTCTCTATCACCCTGTTAAGGCGAATGTAGTAGCGGATGCTCTTAGCCTGTTATCCATGGGTAGTGTTGCAATATAGAAGAAGAAAAAAAGAATTGGTACTAAATGTTCATATATTGGCTTGATTGGGTGTTCGGTTGATGGACTCTACTAAGGGTGGTGTTAGGGTTCATAATGATTCAAAATCGTCTTTTCTGACAGATGTGAAAGCTAAGAAATGTCTTGATCCGACATTAGTAGAATTGAAAGAAATGGTACTTAGAAAGTGCATTGAGGCTTAGATATCAAGGTCGTTTGTGTGTTCCGAATGTCGATGAATTGAGGGAACAGATTGTGTCAGAAGCCCATAGTTCTCGATATTCTATTCACCTGAGAGCCACCAAGATGTACCGTGATTTGCGGGAGGCCTATTTTTGGAATGGGATGAAGAAGGATATTATGGGATTCGTAGCTAAGTGTCTGAATTGCCAACAAGTGAAAGTTGTGCATCAAAAACCGGGAGTTTTATCTCAAGATATTAGTATTCCTACTTGGAAGTGGGATGTTTTGAATATGGACTTCATAGTTGGTTTTCCTCACACTTGACGATAACATGATTCTATTTGGGTTATAGTAGACCGAATGACGAAATTGGCCCATTTTAATTCCATCAAAGTTTCTTACTCGGTGGAAGACTATGGTAAGTTTTATTTGATGGAAATGGTAAGGTTTCATGGAGTGTCCTTGTCGATTATCTCGGATAGAGGTACTTAGTTTAATTCTAAGTTTTGTAAGTCTTTCCAAAAGGGTTTTGACACTAAAGTTAAGCTTAACACAAATTTTCATCCACAAACCGATGGGCTAGAAGACCAAACTATCCAAACTTTGGAAGATATGTTGAGAGCATGTGTCATCGATTTCAAGGGAAATTGAGATGATCATTTGCCATTGATTGAGTTTGCTTATAATAATAGTTATCACTCTAGTATTGGTATGGCTCCATTTGAGGCTCTTTATGGTAGGAGGTGTAGATCTCCTATAGGTTGGTTTGAGGTTAATGAAGTTGCCTTGATAGGGCCCGAGTTAGATCATGAGGCTATGGAGAAAGTCCGACTAATTAGAGAAAGGTTGAGAACAGCCCAAAGTCAAAAAAAGTCCTATGACGATGTTAGAAGAAGAGATCTTGAGTTTAATATTTATGATTGGGTTTACTTCAAAATCTCACCAATGAAAGGTGTGATGAGATTTGGGAATAAAGGAAAGCTTAGTCCCCGTTATGTAGGCCCATATCAGATTTTGAGGCGTGTTGGTAAAGTTGTTTATGAGCTTGATTTTCTTAATCATTTCGCATCCGTGCAATCTGGTTTTCCCTGTCTCCATGTTGAAAAAGTGTGTTGGAGATCCGACATCTATAGTTCTCTTAGACGGTTTTGGAGTTTATGAAAATCTTTCTTATGAGGAAATTCCGATTGAGATTTTAGATCGAAAAGTTAAGAAATTGAGAAACAAGGAAGTTGCTTCGAAGAAAGTATTATGGAGGAATCATTTAGTTGAGGGTTCTACTTGGGAGTCCGAGGCTGATATGATGTCCCGATATTCTCATCTTTTTCCTTCTACTCCTACTCTAGCTTGAGGTAATGAATTCCGCATGGTTTGTTCTTTGTTTTGGGTGTCATGTTTTGAGATATTCCCATGATTTCCTTATGTCATGAATGTTCATGAAAAACTTGTGTTTTGAAAGAAAATGAGTTTACATGATTGATTTTCCTCATGCTGTTGTACATTTAGTGCCTATAGACTTCATGAGATGAATTGTTGAACAGGCTTTAGCTATGCTTTCGAGAATAAGTTGCATATAGGCTCCATGAGACTGTGTTGAGCATGCTTTTAGCTAGGAGATGGTAGTTCCTCCTTCAGAATGAGAAATTTAGAAATTTCATCCATATTGGGTTGCTAGGTCTAGTTTCTACCTTGCGTATAGTGCATTGAGTATGTTTAGCTTGGAGTCAATGTTTCCTCTTTGAGTTGTGCATTTAGATGAGATTGCATGTATGATGGGCTGCTAGTATTGAGTCTTTTCTTTCATAAGGTGTCTAGAATTCCATTCGAGGACGAATGTTCCCAATGGGGAGATAATGTAATACCTCAGAACCTAGTAGGCTATGCTAGGGCTAAGGGAGAGGGCAAGAACCAAGCAAGTGAGCTTGGGCAACCTTCACCAAGTTGTGCTCATCTCCCACGACCACCATGACGCCTCGTGGTGGGGACCTTGGGTCGTAGTGAGGGTTGTGGTGAGCTAGGCAGTAACTAGCCTAAACTTCCCAAAACTCAAGACCCTCTCACGAGCCACTTGACACCTAGTGATGGCCACCACGAGTCGTGGATGAGGTCGTGGTCATGAGTTAGGTTTTAGGTGTTGAGTGGTGGCAATGCCTAGCCACTGGTCAAGGACCACGAGCAACACTACGGGGCGTGAAGTCCTTGACGAGCCGTGATGCCACTCGTGAAAGTTGTTCGACAGTTCTAGTTAAGGGGTTTTTGGGTCTTTTCCCATTTTAATTAAATTAATACTATGTTGTTTTACCCAAGCCTAAGACCCCTATATAATTAAGTGATTTTAACCCCAAAACTCACCCATTCAAGTCATTATTTCCAAACCCAAAAGAAGTCCCAAGTTCTTCCTTTCAAATATTTCTCTCTCTAGAACTTGAAGAAGAAGAAGAAAGAGGTCAAGCTAGGATCAAGGTCAAGTCTCCATTCCTCAAGCAATTGTGGTCTTTGATATCAAGGTATGATGCTATTTCATCCATGGAGCCCCCAAGATTCCCAAATTGAAAAGTAGAAATTCCCCAATTTAAGTTCGGGTTTTCTTCTAATGTTGTGGGTCTTAATGAATGTTGATCCAATTGAGTGGATTATGATTGTTTATGATTGAATTGATAGGATTACATATTTTTAGGATGAATTCACATGTACCCATGCTTAACCCATGTTTCTAGGTTGAAATTGATGTAAATGGGTTTGATGCCATGAAAAGAGAATTTCTAGGTTTAGATGTATTCTTTTAGGATTGGTGAGATACATTAGAATTGCTTTGACATTGAAGCATATATGAAAATTGTTATATACATTGCTTTGAGAGTGAAGCATATATGATGATTATGAGATGTAGTTCTTTGACAGTAAAGCTTATGATATGAATTGTTGATTATTGATATAATTCTTGTAGAAGGAATAGTTCCCACATAATTTTCTTCAGTATGAATGTGAACGGATTTCTCACATTGAATGATTCTAGGTTGAAAGGATTGCTCACCTAAAATGCTAAGAAATAAATTAAGCAAGAGGTGATTACCCATTACCTCTAATTAAGAAGGATTTGAGGCGATTTCCCATATTCCTTAAAGGAGAGTAAGAGGCGACTACCATTATTCCCTAATGTTGTACATCGATGCAAATACCCATGATCTCTTATATTGAAAGATGTGGAGGCGAGTACCAATATCTTATATTGAAAGATGTGGAGGCCAGTACCCATATCTTATAATGAAAGGACATGGAGGTGAGTACCCATGACTCCTTAAAGAATGATGTGGAGGCGAGTACCCGTGTCATTGATGTTGGGAATGGAGGCGAGTACCTATGATCCCATAAGATAGACATGAAGGCGAGTGCCCATGACCATATATGTAAGGCAAGAGGCGACTACCCATTAGCCTTTATAGGAAGGCAAGGAGGTGATTCCCCATGTCTATAAAAGATAAGCTAAAGATGAGAATGATAGGTGATGGGATTGGATGATTGCTAAGGTTACCTTCTATGATGAGTAAGACTACTGGAGGATTACCCATGTCTTGGCTAAGTATGCTTTGAGGTTACTTTAAGAAGTATTCCTTATAGCGTGAATTGATCTATATGTGCATTGATTATGCTTTATGACATATATTGTATAACTCATATGGTTATGTTGATGTTTATGCAAGCTATCATATTTAGTACATTCTTGTACTAACACATACTCTTGCCTATATTTCTTATTCAAATGTAGGGTCCACCGTTCCCGACTCTCATCCCCATGGCTAGGATCTTAGTAAAGGCGAGACTTGAATATTGGTAAGTCCTCACAGAATTCGAGGATTTGGCCACCATTTTCGTATGTTCCTTTGATTTCATGTTTTGAACATTATTGGATGGGTTGAGTCCTAATGACTCTTTGTATTAGATGGTTGTGAGACAATTGTATGAGACGTCCGCTTCGTTATATAAAACTTTGATTGTGTTGAAAATATTTCACAATTTTACTGATTTCCTATTATGTTGACTATGAAAGCTAAATCACTTATATGAGGCCTCTCAGGGTCTTGTATGCCATGTTAGGTCTAGGGTATACCCATGGGTCGTGAAACTTACTCATTTACTCAAGACTTAGTTCAAGTCTATAGTTGATACACTCAAATTACACCTCCCTAAAGAAGTATAAGCTATCATTATCAAGTAAAAGAACCCAACTTGTAGGTTGGGGTCGATCCCATTAGGAATATGGTTTAGACTCAACTTTAACTCACTATTATATCCGTTTAGTCAACTTATTTCTGAGGAAAGTACACAGGGGGGATTTTGTAAATAAGTAACAGTTTAGAATGCTTAAGTAAAAAGTAAACACAATTCACACTTTGGTTTATCAATAAGAGAAAGAAACTAGAGTATGTGTGTTCCCCACAAGCTCTTGACGCGGTAATCCTAATAATAGTTATGCTTTCCTAGTGTTTTACATGCAAAGTTTCTATGTTAGATATTCCTAAGTGATTTTTCCTCCAAGTAGGGAATTTCACCCACTACAACATTTAAGGCCTAAGGCCACATTAAATTTGCGCAACACTTGTAAATTGTTGTCTAAAATATTTTTGAGTACACTTCCAAAGTGTAGCCTTAGTTTTTAGATTATGGTAACACGAATCTTTACAACACTTGTAAAGCGTGCTCTTTAGTGATATACGCTACACTTTATAAGCGTTGCCACATCATGATATAATTGGCAACACTTATTTTCATTTATGACTACACTTTTTAAAGTGTACTATTTTTATAATTCTGAAAACAACACTTTAAAGTGTTGCATTATAGAATTCCTAGAAGTTTCACTAAAATATTGTAGTCCCTCCAAAATATTTAAATCTCCCTCCAATTTCTTTATTTCTTATCAGATCCCTCTAATTAATAATTGGACAAAAAATGAACTTGTAAAAGATAATCATTGATAACCCTTCATATCAGTTTAATTATTAATTATAATAAAAAATAATATTCAATAATAAAATAATAAAGTAATATATAAAATTAACAAAGTGAATCAATTTATATTAATAGTAGCAGAAATATAACTTAGTGGGTGGGCAAAACGTGGTCCTCATTATTAATTCTAGATTAGTGCTAAATTAAATTAAACGTGGTTCAACAGCTGTTAAGTTAGAAAGCCTTTTAACTCTAAAATAAAGTTCTTCTCCAAAGAAGAAATTAAACCCTAAACCCTAGTTCCCTCTCCTCCTCGATCATTTCCGCCCAATAGTTCGCCATTGCAACCTTTTTTTTCGAGTTTTTCAATCGGTAAAGTCGTTGTCTCTCTACTTTGATGGCAGGTGGTGATTTTCCTAATCCTTCTTTGTCTTCGTCTTAAAATTGGAGAAATAGTTCAAAGAATTTCGACATCGTTTGGAGTAATTGGGGAATCTACAGGAGTGTATACGATTTATTTGTGAAGGAGATAGATTAAGGAACTCGACTTATATATGCAAGCCTTCTTGTTGTTCATCACTCTCACCCTATTGGTATTCCAAAATCACAATTTATATTACTATCTTTCACAATTTATATTACTATCTTTTCATTTTGTAAGTTTTGAATGTTAGATGCAATTTTAGCTGTAAATAACCTTCACATTTAAACTCTGTGTTCATTTAAATAGTTCAGATGTTCTGGAGTGGTGTTGTAGATTGAGTTTTGAAATAGTACTAATTGCCCGATGTTCTTGGCTACCGGGATTTTATTTGGGCAAGTATCTATTTTTCTTTTTGTTGGATTACATCCACTTGTGTTGAATATCATGAGGTATAGAGAATTGCTAGTTTTAGAACCTCAAGTTTTCCTCAAAAGACGAATTATCATGTACTGGAATGAAAAATACTCAGATATAGCTGATTTAGCTATCTTTGGGTGGAGCTTTAGCTTTCTAGTGGATGTTCTGTTTGATTCTAATAGTTGCTAATGTTTGAATATTGTGCTATTGCAGGAGAATTCCATCGACATTGGAAAATTTATCAAAATTAGATCAACTAATCAGAAATGAATATGGGACTTCTATTGCACACATGAAATTATTGAATTCGGTAATTCATCTATGTGATTACGTTTCATATGTAGAACATATACTATGGTCAAATAGATAAAAGAAAATTCTCTTCACTAATTAGAAGGTGGAAGGAAAAGAATGTCAACAAAGTTTGTTTATAGTTTTCGTCAATGCAGTGCTAAAACTAAATAGTCGGTGCTTCGTGTAATCTAACACTATTCAAGAAACAAAGGATAGATAGGAACAAAGAGAATTGCTTAGTAACAAGCAAATAGTAAATGATGGAACAAGTCAAAACATTTGATGGATGTTATTTTGTAAGCTCACTGCTAGCCCCCTGAGATGGGCAATAAAAAATGTACTTGTGCATAAAGCTTGACAGTTTTGATAATAGTGTCATAGACTTACTGTTAGGAAACAAAAAGCAACATAATCGATAACTCTGCTCATTGAGGATGGATTAGGAAGATGGGAAGAAGTCACCTAACTATTTTGCATCACTAAAACGCAGACCATGCGACACCATTGACAGCTTTGGCATATGAACATTTTAACTTACTAAATAAGTTTCTCTAGTTTAGCAAATTTGAGTTGGGTTGAGTATACTATGATTCATACTGGCCCTGAACCTAAATGCTATTGCTCAGGGTAGTTAGGAAGAATTATCTAACTCTGTTTGGTCTAAGCAAGTTAATCCAGCTTGACTCAATCTAGTCAAGGCGCCGTGTCGTACATTTTTATTAGTTCTAGTCATCATGAAGAGATAGTTGCATATATCCCAATCATGTATTTTAGAAGAAAATAAATATAATGATATGATGGAATGCAGATCGAAAATAAATTTGTTCTCTCCAGCAAGTTTTCTGTTGACGGACCTCTTCAGATGAAAGAGGAATATGCTGAAGGGATATTTGAAACTCCGAATGTAGATGAGGATATCGTGCCTGAGCAACTAAAGGGTGCTTTGGATCATGATGTTAACACTCTCCAACAACTTCTTGTTCCCCTAAGAGACATTGTGTCCCGTGGCTTGAAAATTCCTCTTGGTAAGCATTTAATACATCTTTAGGATAACATATCTTTTCAACATTACCACTTCATATCGCTTAGTCTATCCCATTTTCGTCTGGAATTTTGAGTTCTCTCATTCACCTGTTAACGACATCAGTCCAATATACTTGGTTCAAATCAGATTTCTCTTCCTGGCTGTTCAGTCCCTTTCAGATTTCCAATCAAATTTTACGCACTTAACTTTCCTAAATTTATATTTATGCTACTATTCTAGTCAAATCTTAAATGGGCAGTATATGATGAAGAGGCTAGTAAATGGGAAGCTCTTGAAAAACTTCCAACGTTCGATCGTTTGAGAAAAGGCCTTTTGTTTGGATCACAAGGTTCTTGAAAGGCTTGTGAAAGTTGCAGACGAGGATAATGAGAAGCTCTTGTTGAAACTCAGGCAAAGAATTGACAGGTAAGTTGATGTATCTTCTGTCATTTTTTATGGTGAAAATATCTATATAGACGATACCAATTAGTTGTGATTAAATATCAACAATGTTGGTTATTAGGAGTCTTTAGAACTTGTTCGAGATATATACGTTGTTAGAAATTTGTGGTCTTAAATATGTCATAATGTGGCTGTAGGACTTCTGAAACTCGCTGCCTTAATCATGTCATATCACTTGTGTGGCTACAGAAGTTTCTCACGGAAGCGAAGGTAGAATAAAAAGCTAAAGTTTGGTGTTTATAAGTATTAAAATGTATCATTCTTTCTGTAATGAATTAATAAGGATATATTTTTACATAAACTAAAATGGAGGGAGTAATATGTAACTGAGACATATGTAAACAAAGTGGCATGAATAGTGAGGAATCATATAGTCAAACTGTCTTGCGTACAAACTGAGACGTTGTAGTTGTTATGCTGCTGTTTATCGAAGACTATTTTTTATAATATTTAATTGAGACGGACTTAAATGGAACAACATGGACGACGATGACTCAAATTGTCAGTCTAACTTGATTACGAGTAAACTTGCATGATATGGATCTGTGGCATCAGGTGAGTGACAGGTTGTTGAACTGCTCGAAGATTAATCAAGGAAACAAATCAGCCAGTCATTGCAGTTCCAACACTGCAACACATGTATCCTTATGTTTGGTATTACAACAATATAATTCAAAAGTTATACATGTACCAACACTGCAACACATCCTAATTTAACAGTCCCCTAGACAAATGATTTTTATGTGGAAAAAATTACAACAGCTAGGCCGGCCTTTAATGCTGTAACATGAGATGACAATTTGGATTTGAAGACCGAACATGATCTGGAAACAGTCTCAGGAACTAGGATAGACATGTATTGCACTTTAATAGTACCATGATCTGTATTTTCTCTGGAAGACATTGGCTTTTATATGATAGGGCTACTTAAATTCCTTGGAAATTTCATGTTTTGCTTTCTTCCCTGTCTTTATAAATTTTTTATAACATACTTTTTTAAGTAAGTACATAAACAGCCAATTGAGAATATCACTATATTTGTATTAAATAAGCACGTGACAAGTTGTTGATAAAAGCGTGCATTGATGTTTTTCTATCTTTATCTGTTGTAGTAGTTTTCTCGTTTTTTGGTTATGGGTTTTGAAGGTGTCAAAGAAATTACTCCGTTGTTCTTGTGCTTGTTTTCTAAGACTAGATTGATCAGTTCTCACTCATATCAGTAGGTGCAGATTTATTCAACCTTTGTAGGGTCGTTTTGTGTTGTGAATGATCTCTTTTGATACAGGACATTTTTTTTTCTGATTCTCACACTGAATTTGTATTTGATATCTGTCATTCTGTGTTTTTTCAGAGATGTGGATACTGTTCATTTGTTTGGGGTGAGATATTGCCCAGTTTCCTTGAAATAATAAGCCTCAAATGAGTTCGTATTATCTCTTTCGGGTTGTTCTGCATAAGTGTATGTTCTCTAGTGACAAATGAATCTGCATTTTTTCTTTACTGCTTGTGACCTCTGTGAACTTCTTTTTTCTTTATAGAATGAAATTTTGCATTTTAATGTCTTAGGAATGCACTGTCTTCAAGATGGATTAGCTTTGCAAGTGCTTCTTTGTTTCTTTTAGATGTCTCGTCTTTAAAATGTTTAAATTTATAAAGAGTTATCTTCCAGTAGTCCATTTATGCCTAAAGAGTTGTATCTGCAATGCAACCTGGTATGGGTTATGCAGCAGGAGGGCTCTCTGTTGTTGTGTGTCAAAAAGTGATGGGAATGGAGACACGTTAAGCATTATTGCTTCAGCCATTTGAGCAGTACTGCTGCCCTCAGATGCTTAGGGATTTTTCATTGGAGATTTATGACAAGAGAGAGCTTCAGTTTATGGTTGGTTTTGGTTCCAGTTAAAATGATCAAACTTCCTCTTCTGAATCGTGATTAGGGTTCTGATAAGCATCTACCTGTAGTTTTTCAGAAGATTTTTTTTGCCTAATTCATAGTTGCTTTAGCATTTGGCTTGTAAATTAAGTTAGAAACTAATCCCTCCTCCAGGAAAGGAGGTTTCTTGAATGTCAACTTCTTGTTGATAAAAACGTGCATTGATGTGTTTGGCATGTTACTTTATTGTTATGGATTAGATTAGTTTGGCTTATTGTGAATTTGAGCATATTAAAACACTTGATTTATTTCACTAACTTATAATTTTATTTTGAATGTGCAGGAAAATGCTGGTAATTGAATTTGAATAGTGGCATGAAGTAAACTCAGTGAACGATGAAGGGTTTTTGTACTATTGTCATATATGTTTGAATTCATTTGGTTGTGGAATTTATTGATTGTAGAGATCTTTAAGCAATCGCTTTCTAAGTATTGGTTGTACATGACATGTTTCTCGAAGTTTATTTGAAATATATAGCTTCGATTTATTTATTAGCTAATTTTATGCTTTAGATCACTTATATATTTAATTATGTGATTATTGAATATATGCAAATAAAAATTATTATTCTTAAAAATGAAAAAATTGTGGCTACAAAAATTCTGCACAACATTGCCACACTTCAAAAGTGTTGCTATAGGGACGTCCAAGTTACACTTTGTAAGTGTTGTTCTAGATGGGATATAAAAGGCAACATTTCTTAAGTGTGCCCAATAACAAAGCAAAGGCCACGCTTTTAAGTTTAGTATAATGAAACAAAAGGTGTTGCTAATGAATTACTATAAAGCGTGCCCTTATACCTCTTTGGCCACGCTTATTAAGTGTAGCTGCTATGGCGACATTTAAAAAGTGTGGCCTAATGTCAAAGGTTATGCTGCTTTTGGCCACCCCCTAAAAAGCGTTGCTTAAAGTCCAAAAGTGTAGCCTTTTATCAAAGGTCACACTTTTTGTTAGTTTAGGCTACACTTTACTGGGGTGGCTAAAAGCCTAAAATGTTGTCGTGACCACACACCTTGGTCCGGCTACGGGTGTATGCTTTACTAACCCTTACATTTACCCCAGATTAGTCATCACATCAATGCATGGCTTGGTTTTCACCCTCACTCCAATTGACATTAGTCTATTAGATAGCATCGACTAAATCTATGTTGTTAATTCTTTTCTCATTCAGTACCTCCTTTGTCCGACAAGTAGAAACGAGGCGAGTTCTAACGTTTGCAACTGTTAAAAAGACTTCTAAGCGAAAGAATTAACAGTACATGCATAAACACGACACAAGAATTACTTAATTATTATTTATACTTTGTTAATTGCTCATGGTTCCGACAACCCTAGTTGTGGATTTAGCTACTCATGCATGAGAGTTCACAATTCATAATTAGATAAGAAAAATTCATGAACTTACAAGTAGAATTGATGAAACCCGAAATCTTCAATTGAATTTCAAAGTGAAAATCTTATAAAACAATATTCGGAAAGTTAATTGCTAAGAGTTTGCAAATTAATTCCCAAAGAACAAAACTAAAACTTTAAAATAATGTCTAACCCCCAAAAACGAGGATCAAAACTCCTTTTTATAGAAAAAAAGTCCTAAATAAAAAAGGAAACAAAAGAAGGAAATAAACTGCTGGAACGCGGCTTTTGTCAACGGCACAACCTATGGACCGAGGTCACCCTCCGTGGTTCAACACTTAGAAACTTTCATCAGGTACTGGAAAATCAACTCCCAGATCATCAATGACGGATGCGCGGGATAAACCGTGGGTCGACCTACGGTCCGTCATATACTCTGTGGTTTCATACTTGATAGGACTTCCTTGATGTTCCACTTACGATGCATCACCTATGGTCTATGGACTGGACTACGGTCCGTCCTGGATTTCTGTGGACTGAGTAGTGGAACTTCAACCCCCAGACCAGTACCTACGACTACCCATCTATGGCCCATCGTTGGACCTACGGTCTGTGGGTCACTCCGTTGGTGGCTGCTTCTGCACATTTTCAGCTCTCAACTCCATCAACTTCATCCAAGCCTGTTTCCTGCAAACATTATTTTTAATACAAAATAGCCCTAGACACACACAAACTCTAAGTGAAACACATAAAAAATAATGTAAACTCACGTATATCAACACCCTCAAGTTAAATTTTTCATTTGTCCTAAAGCGACACACTACGAGTCTAAACGACACTTATGTAGAAGCACTCATACAAACTCAAGCAATCACATGGCTTTATCAATCAATTCCATCACATTAGTGCAAATATTTTCTTCTAAACTCAACAAGCTAACTTATGCGGATCAAAACATGACATAGATTGACCAATAGACACCACAACATACACTTTTCACAATAAAAAAGGTACCGATTCTCCAACAATATAACTAGAGCCCTCACTTCAAAAGAAATCCCTTTTTCACACAATAGATATAAAGTTCACATTTAATGATTCATTCAACACTCATGCTCAGAAGTGACTTCAAGTACAGTTAGTGCTCAATACCATAGGTTTGCCCTTATTTTCACTGCATAGACTCTCCAAACTAGTAACTAGGATCACAATAGGACTTTCTTAGCTTGTAACGTAGGCTCAGGGTCAAGTATGGTACATTTGGGTACTTTTTAGTTACTATTCTACCCTCCTTGACATTACATTGACTTTTTTCCTCTTTCATCAACCAATTCTTGACATCTTTTCATTTTCTTTTCTTTCCCTTGACTCTCTTCAACACAGATGTGACTTTTGACTTTATAGCTCATATTTTTCACTTTTCTTCTTTTTCTTTTACTTCATTTTTCTTTGTTTCTTTCAGCACTTTTGTCATTCATCTTTTTTCTTCTTTTGAATAAAGTCACATCTTTTTCTATCTTTTCTTTTCTTTTTCTCTATTCAAAATGAAACTCTTTTCATGCCCTCTTTTTTTTGGTTTCCTTTTTCATAGCCACCCATAACTTTAGTATTTTGCATTAGTTGAGGTGCAGAATATCTGATGTCGGACCGGGGCAAAGATCAAGGTAACTTTTTGAATTAGCCACCCTCAACTTAGGCTTTTGGCCTAAGTCAAGGTGCACATGTCCAAGGAGGGACCAAGGCTAAAACAATTATTTTAGGGAAGGTGAGTTAGGTGTATTAAAAGAAGTGGTCTACATTAGGCTCAAATATTTGGATCAAAGGGAACATTTATTTCTTTTGGTTCCATCATTTTAGGGTTGAGTGTACTTATTTGAACAAGGGCCTATGATCATTTCCTAACTTCTAGCCTAGATTATCTTAGCAGGACCAACGGGGTAAGTTCTAGATTGGCACATACTGTATGAACATTCAAACTTTTCTCACACACACATGGCACATTGTTACCCAGTTCAAGTTTTAGCTTAAGTTATGAGGTAAAATCGGTTCCTTATCATGTCATATTGAGATCTAACACATTCAACTCATAAAGCCTATAGATCTTGCAGATTTCAAAACATTTGGATGGGTATCAATTTCATGCTATTTATGCCATCATGCTTTCATTCTTCTACTTACTTCTACACATACATTCCTAAACATGCCGGTTCAACATAAAAGTAAATAGTCCCTTGGGGAAAAGAACAGATGCAAGAAAACTCTAGAGGAGGATTATGAGTTGGGTTACTCAGACTTCACCTTATAACTCAAAATCCATTTACCCCACCCCTAAAAAAATAGGTGCAACTGCTCTTAATGCATAAAAAAATAAAGAGTAAAGCTTAAGGTAAAGCAAATCTGTGGCGTAATTGCACCGAAGACCTTTGAAGATGCTGGTGGGTTTGGTTTCCTAGATCCCACTGGATCAACACTCGGGATGCCATCAATAGCACCCTAACCAAGCTTACGGTGAAGCAAATCAGTAGTGCTCAAAATACTAGATGGGCCAACTTCCACTATACAGGCTCGCTGTTGCATCCTCTCCTCATCAAGAATGGACTGCCGATGTGCTATCTCAATTTGCTGGTACTCCATCTTCTTTGAGCGATGAACCTCCTCAGTGTCAGAATTCTAATCATAACGAGGGTGCTTCCCAATAGCACAGAAAGAGTCAGGTGGTGGCATAGAATTGACTAATAAGGCAGTCATCACCACATCATCTTCCTCCGCTACAGGGGTTTCCTCTGGTGCAGGCTCAGAAGGGGCTAGTAGGGCAACAACATCAGCACAGAGGCTAGCCAACTCCATCTGGAAAGTGGACACATCAATGGCAGGGGCAAGGCTCTTTAAGACTCTCAACTCGAAAGCATCCAGGTGCTTATGAACGGCCTGGATCTTCCAATCCATCATCTGCCACATCCTCGCCTTGGACATATCAATAGAACGCTGCATCCACGACCTCATGTGCTGCAGCAAAGTGGCCATCTGTGTCTCCAGCTTTTGGACTCGGGCTAAAGACACGACAGTGGACCCTGAAGAGAAAGTGGCACGGGAGGAGCTCTATGCCTGGCTAGTGGTCGAAGAAGGTTAAGCCTGAGCATCTGCTGCAAGGGCTAGGATGGTGGTGTCATTGGCCTGCATCTGCTCCACATCCGCAACAAGGTCATCACCTAAGGGCGGTACGACAACCTGTGGCTCTTTTCGTTGAGTAGCTAAGTTGGCATCATCCCGAATGAGGCTGATGTCTAGAGTCATGGTTGCCTCAAGCAACCAGTCACAATGCTAAATAGGCATTGAAGCATCCTTATAGAGCTGGAATATCATACATGGGAAAACAGGGTGGTGGGGGCCTTGAAGGCCCTCTTGTGGATCTCTGCGATCAGAATTCTTGCGAAGTCAATCTTCAACCCCGCTACAATGGCAGCAATCATCACTGACCGGTCCCATGTAACCACATTATCCGCCTGAGTAAGGGACACTCGATTCTGCACCAATAACCAGAAGAACTTGGCAGTGAAGCTCATAGTTGCCTTCCGAATACCTAGAGCAGGAGTCCATACCCACTCAGTATGCTCCCTATCCGTGGAAATATGACTTGCAAGAAACCTCAAAAGTGTCTCACTCTGCTAAGCATCCCTCCAAAATGTCCCGCTCTGAATGATGCATATCATGTAGTCATACTCTGTATAGTAATTGGCAGAGTGTGGGCTAGCCATAGATGAATCGGTAGATCGTGGTCTCTAAGTTGTCGACTTTGAAACCCTGCACCAATGTGGACTGAAGTGGAAACTGATTTATGTGCTTGGCCCGTTTAGATATGGAATTCCGAATGGTGGCAGCATAAGAGACATAGAATTCTCTAGTCATCTTCTCAATGTAGGTCCCAAGGTTCCGTGCCATCCACTCGCATATGTGCATCCAGAAAAAACTCATCAATTAATGGTACAGTATGGAGGCTGCCTGTGAGGACCCTGCGCTCCTCAGTAACAGTCTGAGCCATCCTTTGGTGCTTATTCATCATAGTGCCATTCTCATACAACTGATGCTGGTGTGGAATGCACCATCTATTCGATTAATCGTCGTTGGGGGCAAGCACAACTATGGTAGGTACCGGGCTGTCACCTGAGCTATCGTCCTCAGAAGAAGAAGTGGTACTGACACTAGTACTAGATCCGGACTGCTACTCAGAACCGAAAAGTGTGGCCCCCTCCTCAGACTGTAGGGTTGTGGCCTCGACCTCTACACTGGTAGAGACAACTTGCATAGATCGCCTAGTAGTACGTGGGGAAGTGGGGGAGATCCTGGTGGTAGGTGGAATGCACTCGGTATCAATGTCCACCTCAAGCAGACATTAGGAAGTAGCGACGAATTTGGACTTTCCCTTTTGTGCGTAGGTTGGACATTTTTTGGGACCCATGGTACATGTGGAAGACTTGTTAGTACTGAAACAAGACAATATGACACATGGAATAATTTTAGAAGAAGTTTTGGACCCAAACAACAACTCAAAAAAATTCCAGGCAGTAGCTAAACTGGTGACCTAGTCGATGGACTGGCAGTCTGTGGGTCCCTCCATAGGTCAGGAGGTCACATATTTGGGTTCCACATCCACATGGGGAAATACGGATGTGCAGAATGATCCCTTGATCAAACGATGGACCGTAGTCCACACCGTGGTTGTACACTTAAAGCAATTTTGTATGTTTCACTGGTCCACAGACCTTGACCTACCGTCTGTAGGTTGACCTACGGTTTGGGGGTTGAAGTCGTGGGTCAGTTATGTGCCAGGTTACACTCAACTTTTAATCAATGCACAATTTCATCAAGTAATGACTCAATTTAAGTATAAACATGAATTTCAAGACATTATTTGGTAGTTCATCATCCTTAGGGTTCCATTTACACACATTCCAATTTTTTAACATACTAAAAAAATGAACCCTAAGTCAGAACTTCCAATTAGACCTATTAATTGATTATATGGGTTTTAATTTACAACACACTCACATACCGTCATTCCAAGGGTGTTTCAAACTACAAATTCAACATTCAAACACTTGATGTAACAATCCAAGGTCAAGTTCATTGTTGTGATTTCAATATGAAATTATGAAATGGTCAAAGTTTTAGTGAAATAAACTTACCTTACAAGTAATCAACAATGGTGAGTGTGTGATCGACTGCAAAAACTACTAGAACAACGTGGACACCTAACCCGGACTGTAAAATCGCTTGGGGAAGAAAATGGAAGTGATTAGGGAAATGATTTGGGATAGAAGAAGGAGATATGGGAGATGGGGGAATGATATGTATCAATTGGATAGTGATATGAGTGTGATTAATTGATGATCATGGGTATTTGAGGGTTAAAACCGGCTGGGGGATTTGGAAACGGGAAGAGTTTTAAAAATGAACGGTTTTATTAAATAGGGGTCCGGGTCAGGTTAGGCAAAAGCCTTAGTTTGGACCCACAAGACCCCATCGACGGTCCGTGGGTCGACCTACGATCTATCGATTAGGTCTGTAGGTCACTCTAACACTTAGAAAAATTAGAGCCTAGGATCTACGGACACCATCCACGGTTTGTGGATTGACCAACAGACCATCGATGGGGTCCGTAGACCACTACACAACATGTTTCTGCAGATTTTGCCTTTTTGTCCTTGCACACGTAGCAACCATTAGGACTTTCTTTTTGCATTTTCCTGATAATTTTTAGACACGGACCCTATTATTTATCTATCCATATATCTAAAGATCTACAAAAATAAAAAAGAAAGAAGAAAACTCTTAAATTGAAAAGAAAAAATCCTATAGTTGGCTAGATTGTACATCTTGGGTTCTCTCCAAAGCAGCACTTGATTTAACGTCACGGCACGACGCACACACCTTGATTACTCAAACTTCATCAAGATAATAGGTCTCAATCACTTCTTTCACACTTTCAGATTTTCCCAAGTAAACTTTGATTCTTTGTTTGTTCACTTTAAACCTCATTCCTTCCTTGTTCTCGAGCTCGACCGCTCCAAGTGGAAATTCTTAAGTGACTCTGAATAGCCCGGTCCACTTGGACTTGAGCTTGCCAGGAAGCAAGCGCAACCTTGAGTTGAATAAGAGCACCAAATCACCCACAACAAATTCACGCTTTTCAATATTTTGATCATGGTACTTCTTCATCTTCTTCTTGTAAAAGGGGTGAACTTTCATATGCTTTTAGGTGAAACTCATCAAGCTCATTCATGTCATTCAGTCTTTGGCTCGATGAGGAGCCCCACTCAAAATTCAACTTCTTTAGCGCCCACATTGCTTTATGCTCTAGCTCTATAGTCAAATGACATGACTTCCCATATACAAGTTGGTAGGGGGACATACCTATGGGGGTCTTGAATGCGGTGCAATAGGCCCATAGAGAATCATCAAACCATTTTGACCAATGAGTTTTGTTGGAGTTCACAGTCTTTGCATGGATTTGCTTTATCTCTCTATTTGACACCATAACTTGCCCACTAGACTGCGGATAATTCGGAGTGGCTACATTATGACGAACCCCATATTTTCTAGAAATGCCTTGAACAACTTGTTACAAAAGTGAGAACCTCCATCGCTCATAATCACCCTAGGTGTACCAAATCCCGAGAGGATACTCTTTTTTCTGGAATATGGTGACACTCTTTCCCTCATTGTTTGAAAACCCAATTTCTTCCACCCATTTCGACACATAGTCAACCACAAAAAGAATATATTACATCCCACGAGAGTTTACAAATGGACCAATGAAGTCAAGGCCACAAATATCAACTAACTCAATCACCAATATTAGATTCATAGGTAGCTCTTGCTTCTTTGAAATACCCCTTCACTTTGGCAACGGTCACAAGACTTGGTGAAATCATGAGCATCTTGGTGGATGGTAGGCTAGTAATACCCACACTGCAAAATTTTGTGAGCAGTTCGGACACCACTATGGTTCCCACCAACATGCAATGAATGACACGCCTCTAGTATACTCATCATCTCAACCTCGGGCACACAGCGACAAATAATCCCATCAGAACAACTACAGAACAAGTAAGGCTCATCCCAAATAAATTTCTTCACATCATACATGAATTTTTTTCTTTGGTGGAATGAAAAATCCGATGCAACCAAATCATTTGTCAAGTCATTAGCAAAATCTCTGAACCAAGGGATAAGATCATAAGAAGCCGCCAATACTTGTTCATCAGGGAACGCATCATTGATCTCAATACCATCCTCAAACTTAATCATAGCTTCATTCTCAAATCTAGACAAATGATTGACAACTTGATTTTCGATCCCCTTTCTATATTTCACCTCAAAATTGAACTCTTGCAACAACAACAACCATCTAATCAACCTCAATTTTGCATCCTTTTTAGCCATCAGATACCTCAATATAGAATGGTCAGTATGCACTATGACCTTAGAACCAAGCAATTAGGACCTAGATTTCTCGAATGTGAAAACCACATCAAGGAGTTCTTGTTTAGTCACTGTATTGATCTTTTGAGACACATTCAGAGCTTTGCTGGTAAAGTAAATCTGATGAAGAATCTGTTCTTGCCTCTGTCCCTATACCACCCGAAGCACCACCCCACTCACATCACATATAACTTCAAACGGTCGTCCCAAATATGGTGAAATAATGATAGGTGCGGAAGTTAACTTTGCTTCCAACTCTCCAAATTCTCTTAGAAAAGCATCATCAAAATCAAACTTACACTCCTTTTCAAGCAAATTTGCACAATGGGTGTGAAATTTTTGAGAAATCCTTTATGAACCTCCAGTAGAAACCTGCATGCCCAAGAAAACTCGAAACACCATTGACAGAGATGGGTGGTGGAACCTTTTCTATTAAATAAAATTTGTCTTGATCAACCTCAATACCTTTTTGCGAAATACGATTCTCTAGAACTATACAATCTTTCACCATGAAGCGACACTTTTCCCACTTGAGCACAAGATTGCACTCTTCACACTGTTTCAGTACCTCGGCTAGATCCATCAAACCAGTCACCTACAAAAGAGAAATCATCTATAAATACCTTAATAGTTTCCTCCACCATATCTGAAAATATTGACTTCATACACCGCTAGAAGGTTACTGGAGCATTACACAACCCAAATGGTATCCTTTTGAATGTGAAAGTCCCATAAGGACAAGTGAATGTGATCTTCTCTTGGTCTTGTGGAGCTATGGAGGATTTATTATTGCCCGAATACCCATCTAGAAAATAATACCAACCCTTACCAGTGAGAGGATCCAACATCTGATCCATGAACGACATAGGGAAATGGTCTTTCTCTATCCATGCATTTAGCTTGCAGTAATCCTTGCACACTCTCCAATAGGCACCGGCCTCATTGGAACAAGTTCATTTTTGGCATTTGGTACCACGGTGATTCCCCCTTTCTTGGGCACACACTAAATAGGACAAACCCAACTACTATCGGCAATGGGATATATGACTCTAACATCCAACCACTTAATGATCTCTTATTTCACAACCTTTTGCATAGGGGGATTCAATCTCCTTTGGTGCTCAATACTTGGCTTACTGTCCGGCATGAGTTGGATTTTGTGAGAACAAATGCCTGGTGAAATACCAATAATATACGCAATAGTCCATCTATAGCCCTCTTGAACCTCTTCAAAACAGCAACCAAGGCCTCAACATGATCCTCGCTCAAATCCGCAGCAATGATTACTGGTAAAGTGCTATCTCTCCCAAATAATACATACCTTAAGTGTGAAGGTAGAGGCTTGAGTTCCAGTTTTGGAGGTTCTTCCATAGACGATTTTCCAGGTGGGGATTTATGATTCTTCATATCTAACTCCAATCTTTTTGGTTTGGAACATAATTCGAATCTATCAAGTACGGCAACCAATTCATCATAGTCTTCAATACCATCACCATCAAAATTCATCATTATCGCTGCCAGTGCATCAACACCCTACCTCTCTTCAATAGACACTTCAGAACCTCATTCCGCAATGTAATTCACCACCGATATCGACTTAAGATCACGTTCCTGCTTCATAGACCAACATATATTAAAAGTTACCTCATCATTATTCAGTAAGAACTTCATATGCCCTCGTTCCATATCGATCAAGGCACTTCCAGTGGCAAGGAATGCTCTCCCTAAGATGATAGGAACCTTAAACTCGACCTCACAATAAAGTATCAAAAAATCCGCCGGAAAAATGAACGACTCCATTTTCACAAGGACATCTTGGAGAACACCAATGGTCTTCTTCACAATTCTATCGGCCATAAGTAGATACATCGCAGTCGGTTTTGGAGCTCTTAAACCCAACTTTTTATAAATGGACAACGGCATCAAGTTAATGTTGGCACCCAAATCACACAAAGCTTTTGCAAAGTGTAACATCCCAGTGATACAAGGAATATTGAACACTCCAGGATCCTTTTTATTTTGCACAAATGACCTAGTAGCAATAGCATTGCAATGTTGCAACCTCTCATCATTCTCGAAATTGACAACCCTCTTTTTGGTCACCAAGTCCTTCATGAGTTTACCGTACCCAGGCATTTGTTCTAAAGCTTCTATCAATGGGACATTGATGGACAATTGCTTCAACATAGTGATGAACTTGCAGTATTTTCCTTCTTCAGTCTTTCTCACCAACCATTGTGGGAATGGAGGTGAGGACTAGTCATAGGAACAACTTTTTGGGTCACCTCAACTTCCTTTTTAGCACTATCTTTTGCGACTTCAGTAACCTCAATCTCATCTTCATCCTTCTCTAACACATTTTCAACCTCAGACGGCATAAGGGGATCAATGGTTTGCTTTCCTCCGTGAGTGGTGACTGCCATACAAGGCCCATAATTTTTCAGATTTTGGGTGGTGTTGCTAGGAAGTGTGCCAGGATGACGTGGATTTGCATTTGTGGACAACTAACTAAGTTGTTGCTCAAGTTACTTGATCAACACTGCATGGGCATCAACTTTTTTGACCGCTTCCAGACAATTCATTTTGCATCTCTTTCACATTCTCATCAGTAAAATCAAACCTCTTCATCATCTTTTGCATCATATCTTCAATGTGTGACATAGTATTACCATTGTCTCTATTACCAGGAGGGACATAGGGACCAACCTTATCATTCATGTTGCCATAATTGTTCTGGTTGTAATTGTTGTCGTGATTGTAGTTCCCATCTCGGACATAGTTACCTTCATGGTTGTATTTCCCCTCACGGTTGTATCTTCGATAGTTCCAACCTTGGTTTCCTTTACCTTGGCGCCAATTATTCGAGTTGGAACCTTGGGCGTTGGTTCGAACACCCCCCGTCTGATCATTCACCAAGTACGCATCCTCCTCACAGTAACACTCCTCAACTGATGGTAGTGGAGATCTAGTCAGATAATTCACAAAATTTACCTTTTTCGCACAACCACTCATATGTTTCAATACCAAACCCAATTATGTTCTCATCTGTGCCATCTCTTCCCGAATGTCATCACTGGATTGGTTGGGTGCGGTTTGGACAACGAAAGTGGTCCTGCAAGTATTTTCCTTTCTAGTGCTCCAGGCTTTGTTGTTTTGGGAAATCCTTTGAAGTTTCACAGTAATCTTCTCAAAATTACACTCACAATAAGATCCTCCAGTAATTGTATCTAACACATCTCTCCCATTTTTCATCTTGTACTCTATAGAAATACTCCTTCAAAGACTCATCATCGATGTGGTGGTTTGGAACACTTTTGATGAAACTGGTGAACCTATCCCAAGAACTACTTATCGACTCTCCTAGTAGTGTTGTGAAGTTGTTCATTTTATCTTTATGGTTTAGCTTCTTGGACAGCAAAAAGTATCTTGTTGTGAACACCTTGTGCATTTGGTCCCATAAATAGATCGAATTGTATGGTAACTCAAAAAACCACTCAACAACATTTCTAGTCAGTGATAGTGGTAGGACCCTCTGACCGACGACATCCATATCTAGCTCCGGTCGTCCGACATAACTTTTGCAAACACTGGTAAATTTCACCATGTGATCATAAGGATCCTCCGAAGACAACCCAACAAACAACCCTCTCGTTGTAAGGATCTATATCAGACTGCGGGTTACTACAAATGTATGAGCTGGAGGTAGAGGTGGAAGAACAATAGGCCCATTCGATGTAGTTTCATCATAATCAGCCTTGTAATGCTCATGAAACCTCAGGGCCGACAGATTTTGAACCCTTTCTACATTACCAATTAAATTACAACCATGAACCTGAGTGGGTACATTAACAACTCCTGGAGGCTGCAACTCTACTCCATCTTTTAAACCCTCTCTGTTTGGATTGTTGTGGACCCCCTTGATTATTCATTTTTCTCAATGTTTTACTCAACTCTGGATCGTAGTGGGTCAATGGTTTGCCTCAACTCTGTGTACTTAGCATACACTAAAGTAGAAACCTGTAGAAGACAAAAACAAAAACAAAACATAAAATTAGGAAACACTTGACTAAAGTTCAATAATATAGTTAAACTTAATCTAAAAGCCAAATTCCCCTGCAGCGGCGCCAAAATTTGATACGCTCAAATTACACCTCCCTAAAGAAGGATAAACGATCGTTATCAAGTAAAAGAACCCAACTTGTAGGTTGGGGTCAATCCCACGAGGAATATGGTTTAGACTTAACTTTAACTCACTATTATATCAATTCAGTCAACTTATTTCTGAGGAAAGTAAACAGGGGGGATTCGTAAATACGTAACATTTTATAATGCTTAAGTAACAAGTAAACACAATTCACACTTTGGTTTATCAATTAGAGAAAGAAACTAGGGTATAAGTGTTCCCCACAAGCTCTAAATGCGGTAATCCTAATAATAGTAATCCTTTACTAGTGCTTTACATGCAAAGTTGGCAAGTTAGATATCCCTAAGTGATTGGTCCTCCAAGTAGGGAATCTCACCATGTACTTTGGTCCGACTACTTATGTACACTTTACTAACCCTTACCTTTAACCTAGATTAGTCATCACATGAATGTATGACTTAGTTTTCACCCTCACTCCAATTGACATTAGATTATTAGATAGCATCCACTAAATCTCTGTTGTTAATTCTTTTCTCACTACCTCCTTGGTCCGGCAACTAGAAACGAGGTGAGTTCTAACGTTTGCAACCGTTAAAAAGACTTCTAAGCGAAAGAACTAACAATACATTCATAAACACTACTCAAGAATTACTTAATTATTACTCATACTTTGTTAATTGCTCATGGTTCCCAAAACCCTAGTTTTGGATTTAACTACTCATGCTTGAGATTTCACAATTCATAATAAGATAAGAAGAATTCATGAACTTACAAGTAGAATTGATGAAACCCAAAATCTTCAATTGAATTTCAAAGTGAAAATCTTATTCAATGAAATCCAAAAAGGTAATTGCTAAGAGTTTGCAAATTAATTCCCAAAGAACAAAACTAAAACCTTACAATAATGTCTAACCCCCAAAATGAGGATTACAACTCCTATTTATATAAAACAAGTCCTAAATAAAATAGGAAACAAAATAAGGAAATAAACTGCTGGAACGCGACTTTTGTCGACAATACAACCTACGAACCGTGAATCGACCTACAGTTCGTAGGTCACCTTTCATGGTTCAACACTTACAAACTTTCATCAGGTACTGGAATCTTCAACTCCCAGATCATCAATGACGGATGTACAGGATGGACCGTGGGTCGACCTACGGTCCATCGTCTTCTCCGTGGCTCCACACTTGGTCAGACTTCCCTGATGTTCCACCTACAATGCATCACCTACGGTTGTGTACTGGACAACGGTCTGTCCTGGCATTCCGTGGACTGAGTACTAGAACTACAACCCCCAGACCCGGACCTATGGCTGCCCATCCATGGCCCGTCATTGGACCTACGGTCTGTGGGTCACTCCGTTGGTGGCTACTTCTGCACTTTTTTAGCTATCATCTCCATCAATCTAATCCAAGCCTATTTCCAGAAAAAATTATACACAAAACATTATTTATAATACAAAATAGCCCTAGACAAACACAAACTCTGAGTGAAACGCATCAAAAATACCGTAAACTCATGGTATATCAACAATTAATTGCGAAAGACTTTTCAAAATAACTTAAAAGGGCCTTTTGAACTTCCCTCTTAACTTTACTCTAATTTGAAATGTAAATTAAGTGATGTGCTTAGGATATGTAGAATCTCTTAGGAATTTATGAAGACTTTAATAGTTAATATCAACAATAGAATAAAGACACGATTCGAAGGAACACATATGGGATGAAGAATGGATAAGGAAAAAGGCTGATGACTCTAGCACATCGGTGGTGCTTCGCTTCATCCCCAAAAGTACTGGGAGTACTTTGGGGCACACTTCTGGCATAGGGTATTAGACCTCCTGGCACTATGGGGGCACATTGCCCCAGCCCAGACCCAAAAATCTGACGAATTTTCCTGTTAAATTTTGAGTCCTAACCCATCTAAAATCTATTGGTTTCTTCCAAACACTCTTTGATTCATAAACCCAACACAAATTTATTGAAATCTCACTCAAACTATATCAAGAAACACCACTCACTCGCAATACCCTCACCTGAAGAACTCAAAACCTTCATAGATAATGAATGGGGCTAAAACACAAGAACTACTCAAGAATCTTTACATATATAATTTGATGAATAAATTTATGGAAGAACTACATGATTTGTGTGAGGACGGACAAGTCCATTACTATGGAAAACCTCACATACATGGAAAGAACCATGTTCTTGGCAAAAATCAACGAATGTTGAAGAGTGCTTGAAAACCTCTCATTTCTCCTCTTGAAACATTGCTCTAAAAACCCTAAGTGATTTGAATGTGAATGGGTATTTTAGAATCTTATTAAACCCTTAGGTAAAAAAAAATATGTTAAGACATGTGGGGAAAAGGAAAATACCAAAATACCCTTTCCTAAAAAAAATGGAAAGGCTTCACATAAATGGACATATCTTTTTACTCGGAGTTCCAAATTTAGCAAACTTGGTGGCGTTGGAAAGAGGACTCATAGACCTTCGATTTGATATTTCATAGGCCACCTAATTATTTATATGCTAAAAGATATAGTTTATTGAAGTTTACCCTAGGAAAATCTCATAGTGAAAGTCAATTGGAAGGAACGTTTTAAACTCAACTTTATGTTAGGGAATTTTAGTGACCTTAACACCTAAGAAAAATTTAGAATCACTTAGTACAAATCTTATTCACCATAAAGAATGACTCGAGTCTTAACATAGAAATTTTTGGGATGTTACAGAAACGTCTTAGCACGATGAGGACTCACTACTGAAGTTGCTGAATATTGGGTGGAAATCATACTAAGCATGTTCTGTATGTAGCGCAAAGTGTGTGTCTGTACTTTTAATGTATTGAGCATGCAGGATATAGATACTAAGTTGAACGATATAAACAAAATAATATGTTACAATCAATTTAGACTGAGCATGGCAATAGGTTGTACTGAAGAATAACTGAAAACTAAGCTATACATAATGACCAAGTACTAATCATGAAGATAACATGTTGAACTTAATAGTGAAATAAATGTTAATAACATGGTCAATGTAATAGCAATATGTCTGTGGGAGCTACTATTAACTGATATAAACCACATGAGCTAACTATGGAGTCCGATGTATTTGCCCCATCTAGAGGACCCAATATACCTTGCCAGGGGTAGAGAGGCATGATCACTAAAATGGATGCCCAACAGAGGGAACTTATAAACCTACGTTAACACGTAGTTTAGGAACTTTGAGGGTACGCTGAACCTTGGTCCAACTCAGTGCTAAGTCTACTCCTAATAAAATATGTAAAGCTAAAATGCACTAAAATACCGAGTAGCTCAAAATTTTGATATGCTATTTGAGAATGCAACACACACACACACACACACACACACACATATATATATATACTGAAAGATATGGCATTCAAATTATGAAGTATGATTTTCTGATTGATCTGCCTAACAAATATAATTCATGAAATGTTGATAGTTAATACAACCTAGGGTTCTTAGTTCAATACAAGGGGATATTCAAATTTTCCAAGAAACGTGTTATTTAGGTCGTGGAAACTATAGATGTTAAATCACAATGAATCTCCAAGCTTTTGAAGGCCCTAGGTCCTAACAACTTATGAGAAATTGAAGAGCTGACTAAATTCTATGGACCTAATGGGTGAAAGGAACCCACTAGTGAAATCCCACATACCAGGTGACGAAAATTATGGAGAAATCCTTTGGATTTTGGGGGTGAACTAGAAGAAGACCTCTTCTTGTTCTTGGAAAAACTATCGCCTCTTTTCTCTTCTTTTCGTTCTAAGATAGATGATTTTATGAGAATGAAAGTTCTTGGAAGTTTTTGAATAGATTATTAGGCTAAGACTATGTAAAATTATGTAGTTTAAGTATCAAATGCATAGGGGAAAAAACGAATGTGACCCTCACTTAAAAGCTGACAAAGTGACTTTAAGACAGGTTTCACGAGCCTTCTAGAGCCCCCAAGGCCCGTCAAGTGGGTTGTGAAGATGCTCTGCTCGATAGGGCATCACTTTATCAGGTATAACTTTTTACTCCAAGGTTGGAATTAGGCAAACGTTGTGGCATTGGAAAACTGATTAAGAGAACATTAATTTGATAGGCTATGGGCCACCTAATTCATGTCGTGCTAAAAGATATGATCGTTTGAAATTGAACCTAAGCTCCAAGTGTGATAAGCCTCCTTCTAGGTGTCTGTGATCCTTTACACTGGTCTTGGGGTGCAACCTGACTTAAAACTGATGAGGTGGCCTTCAAGAGTGGCTTGATGGGCCGTCTAAGGCATGATGGACCGTCTTGTAACAACTCGGAAAATGATAGAATGAACTAGAGCCTTGACGTTTGGGTTAGTGTGAGTTCAGACGGGCAAGGGGAAGATTTTTAAAGTTACAACTTTTAGGGTCAACTTCAATTGATGATATCTTTTAGCTCAAAACGAATTAGGTGGATCATTACCTATCCAATTAAAGGTCTCTTATTCCTCTTTCTAATGCCACCGATTTTTCCCTTTTCCGATCTTGGAGTAAAAAGTTATGCCCAAATAGTGAAGCACTGTCAAAAAGAGCGAGCTTAGACAGGTTTAGTAAAAACTTTTAGGTTTAACTTTGTGGGTCCTTAATTCTTTTCCTAAGTTGAGTCCCTATTATTCTATGCCTTTCCTAGCAATTATAAAACCCTTTTAGACCAAAATGATTCCATTTAAGTGTCTCTGATTAGAATTAAAAAGAAACCCACCTCCTCTCAAATTTTTCTCTCTCTACAATCCTCCGTTGAAGAAGGTCAAGAACTTGGAGCTAGGGTTTGGATTGAAGGTGGTTTGTACATCAAATTTCTTGGGGAATTTTAGCAAAGGTATGGTGACCCTTGATCCTTGATCAATCTTTCTTTCAAGGAGTCTAATCAAAAGGGCTTCAAAAGTGTTTCAAAGAATAAAAAAAATCTCAAATTTTAATCTAAGCATGGGTTCATTGGCAAAACATTTTCTAACACATTATATTGATGAATTTATGTTTGATTAATGTTTTTAAGATGATTTCATATGGAATTCCTTGAAGAACCCATGTTTTCCCTAAATTCCTAAATTTGCTTATGAAGTGGGTCTTTTGCTTATGATTCAAAGTTTATGAAATTGCGTTTGGATTTGATAGTATTGGTGACTCTTATGATTTTCTACATCTATATATGATGAATTGATGATGTATGGATGAATTGAAAGTTGTGACCTTATGGGCAAGTTATGGATGAATTCTCTTGTGTTAAGTAAAATGGTTGGGACTTGAGTGTTGTTGATTATGGCCTTGGAGGATGGTAAGTTGGCTTAATCTCATATTATGGATATAACTGTTCTTGCTTGGTTTGATCCACTTATGGTGGAGGTGTTTAATTATGGATTGTATTATGAATATGGCCTTGAAGGCATTATCTATTGAATTAAAGTGTTATCAAGTGTTATTGTAATATGTGAAAGTATTCTTATGGTTATAAGGTGATCTTGTACAAAGGGTTATTGTAGTGTAGTTGAGAGTATGTTCTCTTTAAATGTTCATATGTGACGATGTTGGACTATGAAGAGTCCCTATATGGTAATGCTGTGACTTGTTTGGTAGACTTAGATGTCCCTTCTTGTTACTTGAAAGCTCTTTGAATGAATGAATGTCTAGGATATGTAGACCTAAGCATGGTGCCCTTTCTATGAATGATAAAAGGGGACTTCTAGATTATATCTTGAATAGGCTAAACCTAGCATGGTACCATTTTCATGAGTAAGTCTAGACTCCTAAATGTAAATGTTAAGCCTTGAAGTGGTGAACCCTAGGGGTAATGACCTTCTTCGTGTGTGAAATGATAGACTTAGATATGGTGGACCGGAAAGGTAACAAACTCTTTCTAAGAAAGTCAATGAGCTATCCTTAATGAACCTTAATCGGCAAGAACTAAGAAATGGAGCCCTTCTTGGTAGAAGTACTATGATTGGCCGATCTTAGAAATGGGGTCCACTCTAGTGCATACATGTGAATGAAATACTCTATGGTAACTAAGGCTAAGCACCAAGTAGATGTGTTTAGGATGGTGGCCCTACTTGAGTATGAGACTAGGGCACAATGACGATCCTTGGACATCACCTAAACCATGTGCCTACATGGCTTGCTTATTAGTTCTACCTTTGGCAAGTAGAACACCTTCCACGGAGTAGGGTAGACTCTGGATTCCATGCATATCTAGTATGGTCTATGTCGGTTAATGCATATTCCCATCATATGGGATGTGCACTCTAGTTATTGGATAGGTTCTACAAAGTGTAAGTGGTAGTATGGAATGCTATCTACAAATTGCACAAGTAGGCCTAGAAGATGCTAAAGTGAGTTCCCTAAGTCTAAATGACTATTATGTGAAAGTCCCCTAAGTGCGTGAATGTCTCCTAAAGTGGTTCACTAAAGAATTTTGACTTAACATGTTATATTGTAATGGTACTTTCCTTATCTATGGTAACCCTTAGGAACACTTGGGTGTATATAAAGAGATTGTATGGGCGGTCACTTCATGTTTCAATTAATTGTGGCTTTTGGTAACTTGAAATAGAGGTCATTAAATGATGAAAAGGCTTACTTGTCGCTTATGTTCATGTATTGTACATTGGTACTAGTTGAGTATGTCTATTATGTGGGTATTGTCTTATATGTGGATGATGACGTGAAGTGTGTCTCTTATAATTGTGATATGAAGGTTTTATCAAAAATAGCATGAAAACATATATCTCAAATAAATGTTTGTTTTAGCATTTTTTTGTGCATGGTCATCATACTTAGTACTTAATTGTGCTAATTCCATATTTTCCCTATTTTTACAAGTGTAGCTTCCGACAATTGACCGGGTACTATAGTAAGCTTGGGATTTGAAGTTCTTCCTAGATTGTGTTGGTATGTTCTCATATGTCGAGGACAAGAATTTTCTATTCTAGGTTTATGATAAGGTTCTTGTAATAGACTTAATAGACTTCTTTTGATTGTAAAAGGCCGTGCCCCTAGTATGTTATCAGGGTTATGTCTAAGATGGCTAAGAGACTAAGTATTCCGCTTGTGTACTTTTGAAAGATGTTGAAAAAATATATATATATGACCTTTGAGTCTTATGGACTTTGTTTTAAAAAGTTATTAATTCAGCACTATTTTACATATCTAATGTGATGAATACTAAGGGCTTCTATAAGACCTCCGGAAGGTCGAATACGCATGTTACGACTTGGGGGTGCTCTCGGGTCGTGACAGACTTGGTATCAGAGCATAAGATCTTGGAAAATGTTTCTTAGGTTCAAAATCTCAAAAGCCACGTCTAGTAGAGTCTTGTTCATCGGGGTGAGTCGCGACACATCTATGAGCGAGAGGCTATAAAATGGTAGAAGTTACACTTCTTTCATTATTCTTGAAGTCGTGCCTTAGAGTTTGGTTTATAAGTTTCCTCTTTCTAATCCTTCTATTGTGTTTATAGGATATGAATACGGGAGCTAACCAAAGGAGAGCGAAAAGGGAGATAGTTGATGAGGGAGTTCCTCCCCAAAGCATGCAAGGTCTTCAAGGTGACCAAGTCCCTTTATGAGCAAGAAAATGAGGTTCCGGTGCTTCCCCCGAAAATGACAAATGATGAGATTTGGGTGGCTTTTCTAACCTTAGCCCGATCCATGACGGCTCAAGTGAATAGAGATGAGAGTACCGCGGCCTCAAGATTGAGAGACTTTGTGAGGATGAATCCTCTTATCTTTTTGGGCTCTAGAATTGGAGAAGATCCCTAAGGATTATTTGATGAGATTTACAAGATTGTAGATGCTATGGGTGCGTCATCTAGGGAGAAGGCGGAATTGGCTTCCTACCATTTGAAAAAGGTGGCCCAAATTTGGTTCATTCAATGGGAAGCCAATAGACCGGTTAAAGCGGGTCCTATAGAATGGGAGGAGTTTAAGGAAGCATTCTTAGGAAAGTACTTTCCCCGTGAGAAGAGGTAGTGTAAGATTGAGGAGTTCATAAATCTTAAGCAAGGTAGTATGAGTGTGGAGTAGTATGCTTTGAAGTTTACCTTGTTGTTTAGATATGCTCCTTCCATGGTGTCTAACTCTAGAGAGGAGATGAGTAGGTTTGTTACCGGTGTATCCGACTTGGTTATGGAAGAGTGTCGTGCGGCAATGCTCCATGGTGACATGAATATCTCTAGGCTTGTTGTGTATGCTCAATCTATAGAGGAGTCCAAACTTAAGAGAATGAATAGGGATGTGAAGAGGGGTAGATCCGATGAGCAAGGTCAACCTAGGTTCAAGAAGAGGGTACCAAACCAAGATTTTTCAAGTGCTCCAAAGGTTAACTAAGAGAAAGGTGGTGGTTATCAATTTGTTAAGTCTATATGTTCCACTTGGGGAAATAAGCATTTTGGAAAGTGTCTCTCCGGCACTAATGGGTGCTATGGTTGTGCAAAGAATAATCATAAGGTGAGAGATTGTCCTAATATTGTGGCTAAAGGAAGGAATGCTAGGCAAGCTCCTTATAGTGGTCCTAGTGTTAATGGTCAAGCAAGGAATCGTTTCTATGCTCTCCAAGCTAATAAGGAATCTATTCCTGATCAAGGTGCCGGTAAGTCATAGTTCGTTGTTTGGTAATGAGACCTTTATTTGTTGTTGATTATGGCCTTGGAGGATGGTATGTTGAATAGTAGGTTGTGGTGAGTTTTGACATCCTTGTCACTTTCTTCTATTTCTATTTAAGCTTGGGACATAGAGTTTCTAGTGGCATGTTGCATGTTTTGGAGCCTTATGTGAAAATGAGTTTTTATAGTCTCCTTATGATATGCATGTTTTAAGTTGAATTCTTGTTAAATAAGAAAATGAGTTTTCATAATGATGTCTCTCATGTTTATATGCATATATGATGAGTTGCTAAAATATTTCATGAGTTGACTAGGTGAGCATGCGTAAGTGTTTTCTTGATGTGGCATGATTGTTTTTTAATGAGATAATTGCATATTGTATTCTTTGATGTTGTTATGAGCATGAGGTGCTATGGAGAAGGAAGTTCCTCCAAATAAATGATAAATGGAGAAGGTTTGAGGCATGTTGAGTTGTAGGTGTGATTCCTACTTCCATAAATTTGAATGAAGTGGTGTTGTAATGACTTGTTATGTGGAGTTGATGTTTCCTCCTTGATGAGTGTTTTTATATTGATATTGTATGATTGATGTGGGCTGCTAGTCTTGAGCCATTACCCGTAATGTTTTAAAGTGTCATTCGATGACGAATGTTCTTAAGTGGGGGATAATATAACAACTCGGAAATGATAGAATGAACTAGAGCCTTGACTTTTGGGTTAGTGTAGGTTCAGACAGGCAAGGGGCAGATTTTTAAAGTTACAACTTTTAGGGTCAACTTCAATTGATGATATCTTTTAGCTCAAAATTAATTTGGTGGACCATTACCTATCCAATTAAAGGTCTCTGAGTCCTCTTTCCAATGCCACCGAGTTTGCCCTTTTCCGATCTTGGAGTAAAAAGTAATGCCCAAATAGTGAAGCACTGTCAAAAAGGGCGAGCTTAGACGGGTTTAGTGAAAACTTTTAAGTTTAAATTTCTGGGTCCTTAATTCTTTTCCTAAGTTGAGTACCTATTATTCTATGCCTTTCCTAGCAATTATAAAACCCTTTTAGACCAAAATGCTTCCATTTAAGTCTCTCCAATTGGAATTAAAAAGAAACCCACCTCCTCTCAAATATTTCTCTCTCTACAATCCTCCTTTGAAGAAGGTCAAGAACTTGTAGCTAGGGCTTGGATTGAAGATGGTTTCTTCATCAAATTTCTTGGGGAATCTTAGCAATGGTATGGTGACCCTTGATCCTTGATCAATCTTTCTTTGAAGGAGTCCAATCAAAAGGGTTTCAAAAGTGTTTCAAAGAACAAAAAAAATCTCAAATTCTAATCTAAGCATGAGTTCATTGGCAGAACGTTTTCTAACACATTATATTGATGAATTAATGTTTTTAAGATGATTTCATATGGAATTTCTTGAAGAACCCATGTTTTCCGTAAATTCCTAAATATGCTTATGAAGTGGGTCTTTTGCTTATGATTCAAAGTTTATGAAATTGTGTTTGGATTGGATTGTATTGGTGACTCTTATGATTTTCTACATCTATCTATGATGAATAGATGATGTATGGATGAATTGAAAGTTGTGACCTTATGGGCAAGTTATGGATGAATTCTCTTGTGGTAAGTAAAATGGTTGGGACTTGAGTGTTGTTGATTATGGCCTTGGAGGATGGTAAGTTGGCTTAATCTCATATTATGGATATAATTGTTCTTGCTTGGTTTTATCCACTTATGGTGGAGGTGTTTAATTATGGATTGTATTATGAATATGGCCTTGAAGGCATTATCTATTGAATTAAAGTGTTATCAAGTGTTATTGTAATATGTGAAGGTATTCTTATGGTTGTAAGGTGATCTTGTACAAAGGGTTATTGTAGTGTTATTGAAAGTATGTTCTCTTTAGATGTTCATATGTGACGATGCTGGACTATAAAGAGTCCCTATATGGTAATGTTGTGACTTGTTTGGTAGAATTAGATGTCCCTTCTTGTTACTTGAAAGCTCTTTGAATGAATGAATGTCTAGGATATGTAGACCTAAGCATGGTGCCCTTTCTATGAATGATAAAAGGGGACTTCTAGATTATATCTTGAATAGGCTAAACCTAGCATGGTACCATTTTCTTGAGTAACTCTAGACTTCTAAATGTGAATGTTAAGCCTTGAAGTGGTAAACCCTAGGGGTAATGACCTTCTTCTTGTGTGAAATGATAGACTTAGATATGGTGGACCGGAACAATAACAAACTCTCTCTAAGATAGTCAATTAGCTATCCTTAATGAACCTTGATCGGCAAGAACTAAGAAATGGAGCCCTTCTTGGTAGAAGTGCTATGAGTTGGCCGATCTTAGAAATGGGGTCCACTCTAGTGCATACATGTGAATGAAATACTCTATGGGAACTAAACCTAAGCACCGAGTGCATGTGGTTAGGATGGTGGCCCTACATGAGTATGAGACTAGGGCACAATGAACATCCTTCGACATCCCCTAAACCATGTGCCTACATGGCTTGCTTATTAGTTCTACCTTTGGCAAGTAGAACACCTTCCACGGAGTAGGGTAGACTCCGGATTCCATGCCTAGCTAGTATGGTCTATGTCGGTTAATGCCTATTCCCATCACGTGGGATGTGCACTCTAGTTATTGGATAGGTTCTACAAAGTGTAGGTGGTTGTATGGAATACTATCTACACATTGCACGAGTAGGCCTAGAAGATGCTAAAGTGAGTTCCCTAAGTCTAAATGACTATTATGTGAAAGTCCCCTAAGTGCTTGAATGTCTCCTAAAGTGGTTCATTAAAGAATTTTGACTTAGCATGTTATATTGTAATGGTACTTTCCTTATCTATGGTAACCCTTAGGAACACTTGGGTGTATTTAAAGATATTGTATGGGCGGTCACTTCATGTTTCACTTACTTGTAGCTTTGGGTAAATTGAGATAGAGGTCATTAAATGATGAAAAGGCTTACTTGTCGCTTATGTTCATGTATTGTACATTGGTACTAGTTGAGTATGTCTATTATGTGGGTATTATCTTATATGTGGACGATGACGTAAAGTGTGTCTCTTATAATTGGGATATGAAGGTTTTATCAAAAATATCATGAAAGCATATATCTCAAATAAATGTCTGTTTTAGCATGTTTTTTGCATGGCCATCATACTTAGTACTTAATTGTGCTAATTCCATATTTTCTGTATTTTTACAAGTATAGGTTCCGGAAAGTTAGCGGGTTCTATAGTAAGCTTGGGATTTGAAGTTCTTCCTAGATTTTGTGGTATGTCCTCATGTGTCGAGGACAAGACTTTTCTTTTCTAGTTTTATGATAAGGTTCTTGTAATAGACTTAATAGACTTCTTTTGATTGTCAAGGGTCGTGCCCCTAGTATGTTTTGAGGTTTTTGTCTAAGATGGCTAAGATACTTAGTATTCCGCTTGAGTACTTTGGAAAGATGTTTTAAAAAAAATTATATATGACCTTTCAGTCTTATGGACTTCGTTTTAAAGAGTTCTTAATTCCCCACTATTTTACATATCTAATGTGATGAATACTAAGGGCTTGTATAAGACCTCCGAGAGGTCGAATACTCATGTTACGACTTGGGGGTGCTCTCGGGTCGTGACAGACTTAATATAACAGCATAAGATCTTGGAAAATTGTTCTTAGGTTCAAAGTCTCAAAAGCCACGTCTAGTAGAGTCTTGTTCATCTGTGTGAGTCGTTACACATCTATGAGCAAGAGGCTATAGGACGGTAGAACTTACACTTTTTTCATTATTCTTGAAGTTGTGCCTTATAGTTTGGTTTATAAGTGTCCTCTTTCTAATCCTTTTGTTGTGTTTATTGGATATGAATACGAGAGCTAACCAAAGGAGAGCGAAAAGGGAGATAGTTGATGAGGGAGTTCCTCCCCAAGGCATGCAAGGTCTTCAAGGTGACCAAGTCCCTTTAGGTGAGCAAGAAAATGAGGTTCTGGTGCTTCCCCCGGAAATGACTAATGATGAGATTAGGGCGGCATTTCTAATCTTAGCCCGATCCATGACGGCTCAAGTGAATAGAGATGAGAGTACCGCGGCCTCAAGATTGAGAGACTTTGTGAGGAAGAATCCTCCTATCTTTTTGGGCTCTAGAATTTGAGAAGATCCCCAAGGATTCTTTGATGAGATTTACAAGATTGTAAATGCTATGGGTGCGTCATCTAGGGAGAAGGCGGAGTTGGCTTCCTACCAATTGAAAGGGGTGGCCCAAATTCGGTTCACTCAATTGGAAGCCAATAGACCGGTTAAAGCGGGTCATATAGAATGGGAGGAGTTTAAGGAAGCATTCTTAGGAAAGTACTTTCCCCGTGAGAAGAGGGAGTGTAAGATTGAGGAGTTCATAAAGCTTAAGCAAGGTAGTATGAGTGTGGAGGAGTATGCTTTGAAGTTTACCTTGTTGTCTATATATGCTCCATCCTTGGTGTCTAACCCTAGAGAGGAGATGAGTAGGTTTCTTACCGGTGTATCCGACTTGGTTATGGAAGAGTGTCGTACGTCAATGCTCCATGGTGACATGAATATCTCTAGGCTTGTTGTGTATGCTCAATCTATTGAGGAGTCCAAACTTAAGAGGATGAATAGGGATGTGAAGAGGGGTAGATCCGATGAGCAAGGTCAACCTAGGTTCAAGAAGAGGGTACCAAACCAAGATTTTTCAAGTGATCCAAAGGTTAACTAAGAGAAAGGTGGTGGTTCTCAATTTGTTAAGCCTACTTGTTCCAGTTGTGGAAAGAAGCATTTTGGGAAGTGTCTATCCGGCACTAATGGGTGCTACAGTTGTGGAAAGAATGATCATAAGGTGAGAGATTGTCCTAATATTGTGCCTAAAGGAAGGAATGCCAGGAAAGCTCCTTATAGTGGTCCTAGTGTTGATGGTCAAGCAAGGAATTGTTTCTATGCTCTCCAAGCTAACAAGGAAGTTAATCCTGATCAAGGTGTCGGTAAGTCATAGTTCCTCGTTTTGTAATGAGATCTTTATTTGTTGTTGATTATGGCCTTGGAGGATTGTATGTTGAATAGTAGGTTGTGGTGAGTTTTGACATCCTTGTCACTTTCTTCTATTTCTATTTAAGCTTGGGACATAGAGTTTCTAGTGGCATGTTGCATGTTTTGGAGCATTATGTGAAAATGAGTTTTTATAGTCTCCTTATGATATGCATGTTTTAAGTTGAATTCTTGTTAAATGAGAAAATGAGTTTTCATAATGATGTCTCTCATGTTTATAAGCATATATGATGAGTTGCTAAAATATTTCATGAGTTGACTAGTTGAGCATGCTTAAGTGTTTTCTTGATGTGGCATGATTGTGTTGTAACGAGATAATTGCTTATTGTATTCTTTGATGTTGTTATGAGCATGAGGTGCTATGGAGAAGGAAGTTCCTCTAAATAAATGATAAATGGAGAAGGTTTGAGGCATGTTGAGTTGTAGGTGTGATTCCTACTTTCATAAATTTGAATGAAGTGGTGTTGTAATGACTTGTTATGTGGAGTTGATGTTTCCTCCTTGATGAGTGTTTTTATATTGATATTATATGATTGTTGTGGGCTGCTAGTCTTGAGTCATTACCCTTAATGTTTTAAAGTGTCATTCAAGGATGAATTTTCTTAAGTGGGAGATAATGTAACGACTCGGAAAATGATAGAATGAACTAGAGCCTTGACTTTTGGGTTAGTGTGAGTTTAGACAGGCAAGGGGCAGATTTTTAAAGTTACAACTTTTAGGGTCAACTTCAATTGATGATATCTTTTAGCTCAAAACGAATTAGGTGGACCATTACCTATCCAATTAAAGGTCTCTGAGTCCTCTTTCCAATGCCACCGAGTTTTCCCTTTTCCGATCTTGGAATAAAAAGTTATGCCCAAATAGTGAAGCACTGCAAAAAAAGGCGAGCTTAGACGGGTTTAGTGAAAACTTTTAAGTTTAAATTTGTGGGTCCTTAATTCTTTTCCTAAGTTGAGTCCCTATTATTTTATGCCTTTCCTAGCAATTATAAAACCCTTTTAGACCAAAATGCTTCCATTTAAGTCTCTCCAATTGGAATTAAAAAGAAACCCACCTCCTCTCAAATATTTCTCTCTCTACAATCCTCCTTTGAATAAGGTCAAGAACTTGGAGCTAGGGCTTGGATTGAAGGTTGTTTCTTCATCAAAATTTCTTGGGGAATCATAGCAAAGGTATGGTGACCCTTGATCCTTGATCAATCTTTCTTTGAAGGAGTCCAATCAAAAGGGTTTCAAAAGTGTTTCAAAGAATAAAAAAAATCTCAAATTCTAATCTAAACATGGGTTTATTGGCAGAATGTTTTCTAACACATTATATTGATGAATTAATGTTTGATCAATTTTTTTAAGATGATTTAGTATGGAATTCTTTGAAGAACCCATGTTTTCCGTAAATTTCTAAATTTGCTTATGAAATGGGTCTTTTGCTTATGATTCAAAGTTTATGAAATTGTGTTTGGATTGGATTGTATTGGTGACTCTTATGATTTTCTACATCTATCTATGATGAATCGATGATGTAAGGATGAATTGAAAATTGTGGCCTTATGGGCAAGTTATGGATGAATCTCTTGTGGTAAGTAAAATGGTTGGGACTTGAGTGCTGTTGATTATGGCCTTGGAGGATGGTAAGTTGGCTTAATCTCATATTATGGATATTATTGTTCTTGGTTGGTTTGATCCACTTATGGTGGAGGTGTTTAATTATGGATTGTATTATGAATATGGCCTTGAAGGCATTATCTATTGAATTAAAGTGTTATCAAGTGTTATTGTAATATGTGAAGGTATTCTTATGGTTATAAGGTGATCTTGTACAAAGGGTTATTGTAGTGTAGTTGAAAGTATGTTCTCTTTAAATGTTCATATGTGACGATGATGGACTATGAAGAGTCCCTATATGGTAATGTTATGACTTGTTTGGTAGACTTAGATGTCCCTTCTTGTTACTTGAAAGCTCTTCGGATGAAAGAATGTTTAGGATATGTAGAACTAAGCATGGTGCCCTTTCTATGAATGATAAAAGGGGACTTCTAGATTATATCTTGAATAGGCTAAACCTAGCATAGTACCATTTTCTTGAGTAAGTCTAGACTCCTAAATGTGAATGTTAAGCCTTGAAGTGGTGAACCCTAGGGGTAATGACCTTCTTCTTGTGTGAAATGATAGACTTAGATATGGTGGACTGGAATGGTAACAAACTCTCTCTAAGAAACTCAATGAGCTATCCTTAATGAACCTTGATCGGCAAGAACTAAGAAATGGAGCCCTTCTTGGTAGAAGTACTATGAGTTGGCCGATCTTAGAAATGGGGTCCACTCTAGTGCATACATGTGAATGAAATACTCTATGGGAACTAAAGCTAAGCACCGAATGGATGTGGTTAGGATGGTGGACCTTCTTGAGTATGAGACTAGGGCACAATGAACATCCTTCGACATCCCCTAAACCATGTGCCTACATGGGCTGCTTATTAGTTCTACCTTTGGCAAGTATAACACCTTCCACGGAGTAGGGTAGACTCCGGATTCCATGCCTAGCTAGTATGGTCTATGTCGGTTAATGCCTATTCCCATCATGTGGGATGTGCACTCTAGTTATTGGATAGGTTCTACAAAGTGTAGGTGGTTGTATGAAATGCTATCTACACATTGCACGAGTAGGCCTAGAAGATGTTAAATTGAGTTCCCTAAGTCTAAATGACTATTATGTGAAAGTCCCATAAGTGCTTGAATGTCTCCTAAAGTGGTTCATTAAAGAATTTTGACTTAGCATGTTATATTGTAATGGTACTTTCCTTATCTATGGTAACCCTTAGGAACACTTGGGTGTATATAAAGAGATTGTATGGGCGGTCACTTCATGTTTCACTTAAGTGTGGCTTTGGGTAACTTGAGATGGAGGTCAGTAAATGATGAAAAGGCTTACTTGTCGCTTATGTTCATGTATTGTACATGGGTACTAGTTGAGTATGTCTACTATGTGGGTATTTTCTTATATGTGGATGATGACGTGAAGTGTGTCTCTTAGAATTGTGATATGAAAGTTTTATCAAAAATAGCATGAAAGCATATATCTCAAATTGTGCTAATTCCATATTTTCTCTATTTTTACCAGTGTAGGTTCCGGCAAGTGAGCGGGTTCTATAGTAAGCTTGGGATTTGAAGTTCTTCCTAGATTGTGTTGGTATGTCCTCATATGTCGAGGACAAGACTTTTCTATTCTAGTTTTATGATAAGATTATTGTAATAGACTTAATAGACTTCTTTTGATTGTAAAGGTTCGTGCCCCTAGTATGTTTTCAGGTTTATGTCTAAGATGGCTAAGAGGCTTAGTATTCCGCTTGTGTACTTTTGAAAGATGTTTTAAAATATATATATGACCTTTTAGTCTTGTGGACTTTGTTTTAAAGAGTTCTTAATTCCGCACCATTTTACATATCTAATGTGATGAATATTAAGGGCTTGTATAAGCCCTCCGAGAGGTCGAATACGCATGTTACGACTTGGGGGTGCTCTCGGGTCGTGACACGTCTAGTGGGTCGTCATGGTACCCTAGATTCACTAAAATGAGTGTAACATTTTATTCTTGGCTACGAATTAGGCAACCTTGGTGGCGTTGGAAAGAGGACTCAAAGACCTTTAATTTGATAGATCTTGGGCCACCAAATTTTATTTTCTGGCAAAAACTATGATCATTTGAAGTTGCCCCACCACTCAAGACATGACTTGGGTGCAATTTGTTGACTATTTGCTTTGTACAGACCTTTAGAACTCTAGGTGACCCTTCCCCGTGCAATCCGAGATAGTCACTCATGACATTCTTAACGAACTGTGTTACCCTACATGGACCATATAGGATGTCGTGAAGGGTCCATGGTCCATTTGGGATTCGTGGACTTGACCAAATTTTCCATTTTAGCCCTTTCTCGAAGTCCGAGGTGTTACAATATATCCCCCTTGAGATCATTCATTCTCGAATGAAGACCAAACAATTTGAGTATGGTGGAAAGGAACTGCAATCCCTACCACTGAGTACTACAAACTTATATTTAACTAAACTGAATTTCATGAACATGCAAATATGCGAAAATGCAAGAATAACTGTGGGAACAAGATGTTGAGAATGAAATTACACAAAATTAATCGATAAAATTTCAGAGGGACTATTACCTCAAGCTGAAATAGAATCGGAAGGAAATAGGTAAGGATACTTGGCCATCATGGTTGTTTTTTCTTCCCAAGAAGCTCTCTCTCCGGACTGACTCCTCCATAAAATCATTATTGAAGCGACTTCTTTATTTATCAACCTACAAACCTGACGATCAAGAATTTCAACTAGAACATCTTCATAGGTGAGGATATCATTTCTAGCCACACTTTCTAAAGGTAATATCAATTCAAGATCACCCACACACTTCTTCAACAAGGAAATATGAAAGACTTGATGAACCGCTACTAGTTCTGCTTGAAACTGTAACTCATAACCAACCTTACCAAACCTTTTCAGGATTTTATAAGGACCTACATACCTGGGAATCAGCTTTCCTTTCTTGCCAAATCTCATCACCCCTTTCATGGGTGACACCTTCAGGACAAGTCAATCATCAATTTCAAACTCTAGGTCCTTCCTTCTTACATCTGCATAGGATTTTTAATGAGTATCAGTTGTCTTTAATCTATCGCAGATGAGCTGAACGTTCTCCGTAGCCTAATAAGCCGAAACTTGCCTAATCAAAGTTGCTTCACCTACTTTGTACCTACCAACCGGAGACCTGCATCTATGCCCATACAGTACCTCATAAGGGGCCACCTGAATACTGGAATGTAAGCTATTATTATAGGCAAACTCTATGAGAGGTAGGTGATCACCCAATTACCCTTAAAATCGATCACACAAGATCTAAACATGTCCTCTAAGGTCTGAATGGTATGCTCTGCCTGACCATCTGTCTGCGAATGAAATGGTGTACTAAGATTTACTTGAGTACCAAGACCTTTATGAAATGAGATGTAAATTGAGGACCTCTATCTGAAATGATAGACAAGGTAACCCCATGCAACCATACTATCTCGCTAGTGTAGAGTTTAGCATAATCCTCTGTTGAATCTGTAGACTTGACAACCAAGAAGTGAACTGACTTAGTGACTTTGTAAACTATCACCCAAATGGAGTCATGTTGTCTGCGAGTACGAGGTAAACCCGATAGTGAAGCCAATGTTTATCACTTCTCACTTCCATGTAGGAATTCTAATCTTTTGATTCACACCTTCTAGTTTCTGATGTTCTACCTTAACCTGTTGACAGTTATGACAGTTAGCCAACAAGTCTGCTATGTCTCCCTTCATGTCGTTCCCCCAAAAGACTTTTTGTAGATCACGGTACATCTTAGTGGAACTGGAATGAATAGAATATCTTGAACTATGAGCTTTCGTAAGGATCTTCTTTCTCAACTCACTCACATTAAGTGTTTCTGGTAATGAAGCACACTATCTCCCCCTTGGGAGAAAACCTCTACTCTCTATTGATGAACTGCACCTTTCAACTTTAGTAGTATAGGATCACCATCCTGTTATTCCTTAACCTCTATTACCAATGAAGATTCTAACTATTATGAACTTTCACACCACCATCTGACGTGTCCATAAGGCAAACTCCTAAGTGAGCAAGCCGATGAACATCTTTGGCTAATTATTTATTCTCTTCCTCAACATGTGCTACACTACCCATGAATAGTATGTTAAGGGAATCAACAACTACATTGGCCTTACCTGGGTGGTAGAGAAAATTCATGTCATAGTCTTTGAGGAAATCAAGCCATCTCCTCTGACAAAGATTTAACTCTTTCTGGGTGAACACATACTAGAGGCTCTTATGATCTGTGAACACATCAGCATGAACACCATACAAGCAGTGTCTCCAAATATTTAGGGAAAACACTACGGTTACAAGCTCAAGGTCATGAGTAGGGTAGTTCTTCTCATAGACGTTAAGTTGTGTCGTAGCATAAGCTATGACCTTAACCTGATGCATCAATAAACAACTCAGGACGACCCTGGTTGCATCACAATAAACCACATAACTGTCTGAACCATCTAGTAGAGTCACGACAGGAGTTGTAGTCAACCTAGTCTTCAGTTCTAAGATGTTTTTCTCACACTCATCTAACCTCTGAAACTTGACTTTCTTCTGTGTCAACTTGGTCAATGGGGAATCTATGCATGAAAATCCTTCAACAAACCTTATGTATTAATCGGCCAAACCCAAGAAACTTTTGATATTAATCGGAGATGTGGGTCTAGGCCAGTGTTGTAATGCCTCAATTTCCTGAGAATCCACTCGAATCCCTTCCATGGATACCACATGACCAAGGAAATCACAGATTGTAACTTGAATTCACATATACTGAACTTAACAAATAGTTTGCGGTCTTTGTGGTTTGTAGAACAACTCTTAAATGTGTCACATGTTCTTCCTCACTCCGAGAATAAATGAGGATATCATCAATAAATACAATGATGAACAAGTCAAAATACTGTTTGAACACCCTGCTTATTAATTCCAAGAAAGCTGCAAGAGCATTCGTTAGTCCAAAATACATAACTACAAATTCATGGTGACCATATCGAGTCATGAAGGTTGTCTTTAGGATGTCACTATCCCTGACTCTTAGTTGATGATAGCCGGATCTGAGGTCTTTCTTAGAAAAGAAACTAGCACCCTGAAGTTGGTCGAACAAGGCATCAATCCTAGGGATGAGGAGTTTATTTTTGATTGTGACTTTATTCAACTGACGGTAATCAATGCACATTTTGAGAGAACCATTTTTTTTTCACGAACAACACTAGAGCACCCCATGGAGAGATATTGGGTCTGATGAAGCCCTTATCTAGAAGGTTTTTCAATTGTTCTTTCAATTTCTTTAGTTCAGTTGGAGCCATTTTGTAAGGAGGAATCGAAATAGGCTGGGTATCTGGAAAGGGATCTATTCAAAAGTTAATTTCCCTTTCGAGAGGACTCCAGAAAGATCTTCTGGAAACTCATTTATGACTAGGACTAACTCAAGAGTTAGGGTTTTGGAGTTTGAATTCTTAACCTGAATAAGATGATAGATATACCTTTTAGAAATCATTTTATTTGCTTTAAGGTAAGAGATAAATCGACCCATATGTACTGAGTTACCATACAAGTTTTTCACGCCCCAAGGCTACCTCCTAGATGTAACATGGGAGCTAGGATCACACGTGACCCCAAGCTAACCCTCGGTCTGGCATGTCACAAGCATACTAAAATATAACTAAGAAAGCTGAAGCATAACTGTAAAGTGAGTCAGAACTAAAAGAAACTCATATAAGAATATAATTAAATGTCAAAGGGGAAATAACTCAAAACAACTGAATATTGACTCTATGTTTGAAAGCCTCTACTATTGATAAGCTTCTGGGACAAGTCCCCAACTAACTCAAAAAAAATAATTGAAACACTGAAAGTAAGCTAACTAAACCAAACATAAAGAAACACCCTCGAAATATGAGGACTCACCACTGAAGTTACTGAGTATGGGCTGAAAATTGTACTAAGAATAATCTGGATGCTAAGAGCCTGAACCTACATCATAAAATGATGTAGCGCAAAGTATGCGTCAGTACTTTGAATATACTGAGCATGCAAGATATAGATACTAAGCTGAATCATATAAATAGAACAATATAATATTGACAATATATTTTGAGCATGGCAATAGGTTGTACTAAACAATATCTGAATACTAAGCTAGATGCAATGACCAAGTACTAATCATGAAGATAACATGATGATTTGAATACTGAAGTAATTGTTGATAACATGGTCAATGCAATAAGAGTATGACTATGGGAGCTACTATTAACCAACATAAACTAAGTGAGCTAAACATGGAGTCCGATGTATACGCCTCATCGAGAGGACCCAATATACCTTTGCCAGGGGAATAGAGGTATGACTATGGCGTGATGACTAAAATTGATTCCCAACAAAGGGGACTTCTGAACCTATGTTGGCACGTAGTTCTAGGATGTTGAGGGTACGTTGAACCCTAGTCCTACTCATTCCTAAGTCTACTCCCAACTAAATATGTATAGCTAAGATGCACATAAATATTGAGTAGCTCAAAATACTGATATGCTATCTAAGAATTCAACATAAATAGATATATATATATATATATATATATATATATTACTGAAAAATATGGCATTCATATTTTGAAGCATGATTTTCTGACTAATCTACCTAGCAAGTATAATTCATGAAATGATGATAGTTAATACAAGCTAGGTTCTGAGTTCTATACATGGGGATATGCAAATTTTCCAAGAAACATTTATTATGTCACTACCTAGGGGCACCCCCTAGATGTAACATGGCAAACAAGACCCCGAGAGGCTTCATATAAGCCAATTATTTTTGATAGTCAAGATAATAGAAATCGATAAGATTTAAAACATTTCAACATAACAAAAGTCTTATAAAATGAAGTTGAAGTCTCTTACATTTGTCTCTCAAACCATCAAATACAAAAAAAAATCAGGACACAGCCCATACATAAATGTTCAAAACTCAAATGAAACGAGCATAAGGAAAGTAGTGGTTGTATCCTAAGATGAATGCATACTTGCCAATCTTCAACTTCTTCTTCTTCTAGAAATCCTACCGATGGGGATAATAATCAGGAATGTCGGACCCTAGATTTGGATAAGAAATGTAGGAAAGATATGTGTTTGTACAAAAATATACTCAATATGATAGCTTGCATAAACATAACATAAGAGTTAGACAACATAAGTCATAAAGTATAATCAATGCACATAATAGATCATTTCACATATAAGGAGTACTTCTTGAAGATACCTCAATTCATACTTAGTCAAGACATGGGTAACCGCCACTAGTCTTACTCATCATGGAAGGACAACTCAAGCAACAATCTGAGCTTATCACCTATCACAACATATCCTACGTTATCATTTAAAGACATGGGGAATCGCTTCTTGTCTTACTATAAAGGAACATGGGTAATCGCCTCTTGCCCTTTCACATTAGGATAATGGGTAGTCGCGTCTAGTCATCTTGCTTAGGATCATTGGTAGTCAACTCTTGTTCAACTTAATATGGGATAATGGGTAGTCGCCTCTTGTCCCTACATCATGTGACATGGGTACATGTCTCATGTCTTTCTATCATATGACATGGGTAGTTGCCTCTTGTCTTTTACTTAGGATTATGGGTATTCGCCTCTAGCCCGACTCTAAGGAATATGGGCAATCGCCTCATATTCTTCTCATTAGAGGTCAAGGATAATCTCCTCTAGCCTTATCATTCTCATAATTACTAAGCTTAGATTCACTTTAGGTAAGCAATTCTTTCAACCTAGAATCATTCAATGTGAGGAAGCCTTTCACATTCATGCATCAGAAAATCATGTGGGAAAATCCCTTCCACAACAATTACATCAATAATAAACAATTCACAACATATGCTTCACTCTCAAAGCAATTCATATCATAATCATCACATATGCTTCAATCTCAAAGTAATTCGTAATGCACCTTATTTATCCTATAAGATTACACATAAATCCATAAATTCTCCTTTCATAGAGTAAAACCCATTTATATCACTTTCAACTTAAAAACATGGGTTAAGCATGGGTACATGTGATTTCATCATAAAAAGCATAAAATCCTCTCAATTCATGCATAAACAATCATAATTCAATCAATTGAATCAACATTCATAAAGACCCACAACTTAGAAGAAAACTGTAACTCAAATTGGGGAATTTCTACTTTTCAATTGGAGAACTTTGAGGCTCCATGGATGCAAGGATTCCATGGATGAAAAGCTATCATACCTTGCTATCAAAGCCCACAAAAAATTAGAGAATGGATACTTGGCCTTGAGCCCTAGCTTCAACCCTTCTTCTTCTTCAAGTTTCTAGAGAGAGAAATATTTTGTAGAGGAAAAACCCTATTTCTTTTGGTGAATTTAATAAAATGATTTGAATGGGTTGGATTTGGGGTTAAAGTCACTTATATTGGGGTCCTAACCATGGGAAAAATTACATAATATTGTTTTTAAGAAATTTGGAAAAGACCCAACTGCCCTTAACTTAAAACTGACACAACCACTTGATGGAAGCCCACATGAGCCTTCAAGGACTTCATGGCCCATAGTGGTAGTCATGGTCCTTGACCATTGGCTTGGAAAGCCTGTCCCCAAAAGCCCCCTTCGCCACGACCCCTCCCACAGGTCGTCTTGCCCTTCATGAGTCGTTATATGGCTCATGTGGAGGGTGTGCCCTAGAGGGTCTACTGCCTCCCTATTCACGGGAAACACCACACTCTGTGGTGCCCACCATGAGCCATCATAGTGCACGTGGGAGGGAAGCCCCCTTTGGCTTGGTATTGTGAGCCACCACGGGCATCATCACGTCACGTGGTGCCCTTCACGGCCCTTTTGGGCCCTCATGAAGGGATCCAAGGCGTCAAAACATTGGCTTGTGAATTGTCACCTAGCTCCTTTCTTAGTCTACTAGATTCCGAGGTGTTACATTATCTACCCCTTGGGAACATTCATACTCGAATGGGATTCTTATCATCGTATAAAAGAAAAGACTTGAAACTAGCAGCCCATCATACATGTAATCACATAAATGCACATATCCGAGGAGGAAACATCAACTCCAGGCTAGACATACTCACTGCATCATAAGAAAGATAAGGACTAGACCTAGCAGCCTAATATGCATGAAATTTCAAGATTTATCATATCTGTGGAGGAAATGCCATCTCTAAGCTAAAAGCATGTTCATCACATCATATCATGTAATCTATATGAAATTCAAACTCATATGCACATAGACATGTAGAAATCAATCAAATTGATTCATTTTCTCAAAACTTAAACTTTTCATGAACATTCATAATAAGGAAATTATGGGAATATCTAAAACACATGACACCAAACAAAAGTAAACCATGAGGAAATCATTACCTCAAGCTAGAGTAGGAGTAGAAGGAAAAAGGTAAGGATATCGGGACATCATATCGGCCTCGACCTCCCAAGTAGCACCCTCAATTAATTGATACATCCACAACATATTCACGGAAGCAACTTCTTTGTTTCTCAACTTCTTGACTTACCAGTCTAAAATCTAAATCGAAACTTCCTCATAAGAAATATTAGCCTTAACTCTTAAATCTTTTAAGGGAACTATGGATGTCCGATCTCCAACACATTTGTTTAACATAGAGACATGGAGAACCAAATGCATCGATGCCAAATACTGAGGCAACTTAAGCTCATAAGCAACCTTACCATCACGCCTCAAAATCTAATATGGACCCACATAACGGGGACAAAGCTTCCCTTTCTTCCCAAATCTCATTACACCCTTCATGGGTCAGATTTTCAAGTAGACTTAATTATTTACCTCAAACACTAGGTCTATTCTTCTAACATAGGCATAGGAATTTTGTCAACTTTGGGTTATTCTCAACCTTTCTCTAATAAGTAGGACTTTTTTCATAGCTTCATGAACTAACTCGGGTCCTATCAATGCAAATTCACCCCCCTCAAACTAGCCTATACCGATACTAAAGTGATAGCTACTATTATAAGCAAACTTAATCAATGGAAAATGGTCAACCCATTTACCCTTAAAATCGATGACATATGCTCTCATCATATCTTCCACGGTTTGGATAGTATTCCAAATCGAATCATATTGTCAGCGGGTATAAGGCAAACCAACTATGAAGTCCATATTAAAATTTTCCCACTTCCATGTAGGAATACTAATGTCTTGAGATTAACCTCCCAGTTTATGATTCTCAACTTTCACTTGTTGGCAATTCGGACATTTAGCAACAAATCCCACAATATCCTTCTTCATCCCATTCCACCAATAGATACCCCGCAAGTCACGGTACATCTTTGTGGCTCCTGGTAAATGGTATACCAAGAACTATGGACTTTTGACAAGATTTGTTCCCTCAAGTCATTAACATTAGGAACACACATTCGACTTTGATATCTAAGCACACCATCTCCCCCTTGGGAGAGAGCCTCAACAGACTTTCTAAGCACTGCTTCTTTCAATTCTACAAAGGTCGGATCAAGACATTGCTTGGCTTTTACATCTGTCACAAAATATGATTCCGAACCATTATGAACCACAACACCACCCTTGGTGGAGTCCATCAATCGAACACCCATTTAGGCCAATCTATGTACATCATGTACAAATTCTCTTTCACCGTCATCTATATGGGCCATACTACCTATTAATAATCGGCTAAGAGCATCTGCCACCACATTTTCCCTACAGGGTGATAGAGAACAGTCATATCGTAATCCTAAAGTAAGTCAAGCCACCTTCTTTGGTGAAGATTTAGATCTTTCTGATTAAACACGTATTGCAAATTCTTATGGTCGGTAAACACATCTACAAGCACACCGTACAAATAATGCCTCCAAATCATTAAGGCAAAAACAATTGCCACTAGTTCAATATCATGGGTAGGATAATTCTTCTCATGAACCTTAAGTTGCCTTGAAGCATAGCCAATAACCTTCCCATTTTGCATAAGCACACATCCTAACACAATTCTCGAGGCATTACAATAAACAACAAAATCATTTGTTCCTTCCTATAAATTCAACACCGGAGCGAATGTAAGTCTATCTTATAATTCCTGAAAACACTTCTCACATGCTTCTGACAATATGAACTTGGCTTTCTTTTGAGTCAAAGCTGTCAATGGAGAGGCAATCGAAAAAAAACCCTAAACAAATCTTCAGTAGTAACAAGCTAAATCTAAGAAACTTCTAATATCAAAATGAGATAATGGTCAAGGCCAACTCTTGACCGCATCCGTCTTCTTAAGATCTACTTTAATACCCTTACTTGAAACAATTTGGCCAAGAAAAGCTACGGACCTTAGCCAAAACTCACATTTTCTAAACTTTGCAAAAAGTTGTTGGTCCTTTATAAATGTAACGACTCGGAAAATGATAGGTTAAGCAAGAGCCTATGACTTTGTGTTGACTTTATAATGAGGTTCTATGAGGGGTTTTTATGTAATTTCATTTTAATTGTGTTACATACGACAATTTAAAATGAATATGAAGTAGCTTGAAATTGGAAGTAGTCACTTTTGGAAAAAGTTCAGAACCTGGAAATTTGGTTAAGTGTGGGAAATCAGTGAGTTTTTGGCCAACTTTGAGCAGTCATAACTCCTAGCTCAGGATGATCCAGGAGTAGTTCCAGTTATGTTTGGAAAGCCCTTGGAACGATCTTTCCAACGCCACCGAGTTTGCTCGATTCCGAGTTCGTATGAGCGAGTTATGCCCTTTGAAAGTTGGGCAGTGAGCAAGGAGTCCGTCCGGAAATTGAAGGGCATTTTGGTCTTTTCACAAATCTTTTCTTTTGAGGTTATATTATTGTGTTAGGCTGATTGTGGATCATTTTTGTTTCATTTTAAAAGAGTAAGAGTTAGGGTCCTTGAGTGAAGAAGAGAAGAAGAGGGGAAGAAGAAGAAGAAGAAGTTGGAGCTAGGATTGAAGATTTTGAGTTCCTTCTTCTTCAATTCTCGTGGGTTTTCAACTTAGAGGTATGGGGATTCTTTATCCTTGATTATTCTTCCTTTCAAGGAGCTCAATTCAAATGATTCAAAGTTCTTACAAAAACACAAAAATCCTAATTTCGATTCTAAGCATGGGTTCTTGCATTAAATGATTTTTTTTTGATGATTTACGTTATTAATGGTGTCTATTGATGGTTTTAAGAAAGAAATTTCCATGAACCCATGTCTTGGCAAGTTTCCTAAAGTTGGCTTATGAAGTGGGTTTATTATTTATGATTGAATGATGATGGAAGTATGCTTGGATTGAGTTGAATAGTTGACTTCTATTATTATCTATGCTTATCTATTGTGAATTGTTGGAGAGTTGAGGAATGGTGATTGTGGCTTGGGAAAAAGGGTAAGTGGACCTAACTTCATTGTTAAGGTAGAATTGATATAGAATTGTGATAGATTGATGTGTGATCCACTTATGGTGGAGGTGTTTACTTATTGAATGTATTGTGTTTATGGCCTTGGAGGCATTATAGGAGGAATTGAAGTGTTGACATGATATCATATATGTGAATGTGATGTGAAGGACTTGAATGAGAATCAAATGAAGTAAAGGCAATCATGTTGTGAATATAAAGGTGTTCATGTGATCTCAAGGTGATCTTGTTTAAAGTGTTATTGTATTGTGATTGAAAGTGTGTCCTCTATTATTGTTCATATGTGATGATGATGGAATGTGAAGGATCTTTATAATGTGATGTGTGTCTTGACTTGGTAGACTTAGGTGCCTCTTCTTGATACATTAGAAGCTTTGTTGAATATGAATCGATAGGATATGGCATTCCTTTCGGATGTAAGTGACGAAACCTGTTTTTAAGCTGGATAGTGTTTGGTATTTTAGGCATATCTCTTGCTCTAGAACTTAGTTTGAGTGAATAAATATGATTTGGAAAGCTAACTCGTATACCTACAACTTTTATGTTTATGTAAAATTCTAATTTAACTGTTATGGATACGAAATATGGGACGCAACATAGGGCAAATTCTGCCCAGATTCCGAGAATTGAAATCCTGCATGACCAGCGGCTAGTGTCTTGATTATATTTTGCGGTGATCCTTGTTTGTTTGCAACCCTAAGAGATGTATCTACATCTTTCATGAAGGTTATAAAGTCTAGTTCTGCCATTTTCCTTTTCAAATCTAAGATGCAACATGAGGTACTAGGCTGGCCAGATTCACTGTTTTGGGAGCATAGTTGTATTTGTACATGCTAGGCTTACTTATGATGATGATCCTATTTTACGTCAACATTACTGAGCTAATAGAAGTTAAATAAGTTATGTAATTGTATTTCTAAGGTTGATATACTCGTGAACAAGTTGAGATATGTGGGTTTGATTATGGAAACCTTCCTTTCCACAAGTCCAACCATTTATCCTCTATTTCTACTTCAAGTTTATGGGTCCTTATGATTATTTATGAACTCTTGAATTATGGAATTACTACTACACATCCTATTATGGTCTATTTTGCATATTATCATGAAATAGAATTATTATGTGATGTTTATGGTTTTCATGCTTCCATGATCAAATTATGAAGGTTGATATATATGTATGTTGTTGGTGGGCTGATTTATATGGATTTTGGAATTGGTTGCCTAGTACGGGGGGTAGTAGGCCCGTATAACCATATCGAGGAGTTGGTACCTTGGTTGCCTAGTACGGGGGGTAGTAGGCCCGTATAACCATATCGAGGGGTTGGTACCTTGGTTGCCTAGTACGGGGGGTAGTAGGCCCGTATAACCATATCGAGGGGTTTGTACCTTGGTCCCTAGCTCGGGGGGTGGTAGGCCCGGGTAACCACATTGAGGGGTTTGTACCTCTTTCGCCTCTCCAAGGGGGTGGTAGGCCTTGGAAATACTATATTGATGGTCACTCACCACACATGTACTACGCCCCACTAAATATGATTTATTTTATGTAAGCATCATTATACATATCATCTCATTAATATGCTATCTATCGGGTATGATTATGCACGTTGCCTATAAAGTCCTTATCTAAGGTAATCTTGGGGAACACTTAAGTGTGCTTGAAGAGGATCGTGTGGGCGGTCACTTCTTGTCTCACTCAAGTGTGTCTTAAGGTTATATTAGGTAAAGGTCCTATGGTAATAGAATGACATGTGTCCTTCTAAAGTTAAGCATGTGCTGTATATGGATTTATGTTAAGTATATGTATGGTTGGCTATGGTCTTATATGTTAATGATGACTTGTATTATGTCTCTTATACTTGTAACGGAAAGGTTTTATCAAAGGATATGAAAGCATACATTTCTTGTAAATGTCCGTTGTGCATATTTTCTTGCATGGTCTCCATACTTAGTACTTAATTGTGCTAACCCCTTTCTTTCGCTTTTTGACTAAAGTGTAGGGATTTGGAGATGGTGATATGTCATGGCTACTTGTTAGGTTTTTAAGAGTTGAAGATGAAGACTTGGTGAGTCCTCATAGATTCGAGGGCAATAACCAACATGTTCCTTTTTTTATGTCTCTCTAGTATTTGCTTAAGTTTTGAGTGGGCTTAGTCCCAATGTTATATTCAGGTATTAGATGGTTTTGAGACATATTGTATAAAGTCTAGAAAGTCTTCCGCTTGCTATTTATTGAAAGTATCTTCGTGTGTGAAGAAAGCTTTTAATTCCTTATGGTTTTGGTGTCTATGCGATGAATGAATGCTAAGAGGCTTGTATTAGACCTCTTCGAGGTCGAGTACGCCGGTTACGACTAGGGGGTGCTCCCGGGTCGTGACAATAATTTTCAACAATATCCTCAAATGATTGATATGATCATCTTCACTTCTCAAATAAATCAATATATCATTAATGAACACAATTACAAATATGTCAAGGTATTGTCTAAACACCCTATTCATCAAATCCATAAATGACGCCGGAGCATTAGTCAAACCAAACGTCATCAGCAAAATCTCATAATGACCATACCGGGTTCTAAAAGTTGTCTTCAAAATATTATTTTCATTCACCCTCAATTGGTGATAACCCGACCTAAGGTCAATCCTACAAAAGTAACTCGCTCCTTGGATTTTGTCGAATAAATCAACTATTCTTGGAAGAGGATACTTATTCTTGATGGTCACCTTGTTCAATTGTCGGTAGTCAATACACATACGAAGAGAACCATCTTTCTTTTTAACAAAACAAACTATAGCACTGTAACGACCCGAGAGCACCCCTTAGTTGTTACATGCGTATTCGACCTCTAGGAGGTCTTATACAAGCCTTAGCATTCATTCATATCATAGATCATAAAAATCACTAAGAATTTAAAACTTTTATTCAATAAAACTATAAGACTTCAAGAGTCATCAACATTTGAAAACATTAATACGCAAGCGGAACTACTAAGTCTCTTTAGCCAATCTTAGACAAGAACTTCAAACGTACTAAGGGACACTACCCTTTACAAATGAAATGAAACTTAAGTGTCTATTACAATGACTAAGAAACTTCTAAACATAGTCCTCGAAACTTGAGGACATACCAAAGACTTGGAAGAGTGAAGCAATCCAAGTAACTCCAAAGCTCAATCTCCTCCTAGTTACCACAACCTACACTTGTAGTAAAATAGAAGAAAGGGGTTAGTACAACACACGTACTAAGTATGAGGATATGCAAAACATGCTAAAAAAGGACATTTGAGAGGAAGTTATGTTTTCATGCCATTTTGATAAAATCTCATGAACATCAACATAATAGGCACCTTACAAGTCACAACCAACAATACAAAGTCATATGCTTCACAATACCTCATAAACATACACAACCCATTTACCTTTACCTTCTTGCCTTGGACCTCCACCTTAAGAAACCCTTAAGCAATACCTTTGTGCAATGTATGGGCAACGTCCCATACCATCACCCATACCATCGCATCACCTTAAGGTCACACAAAGTGCACTTACCATGCATAACTCAACCTTCACCAATTAATCACATAAGACATATCAGCACATAAGCCAACAAGTCACTTCATAAAACTAGAACACTCTTCAAATGTCATCTCAAGACTCACCTAAGTAAGACATGGTGAGGCAGCCCATACTACTTCTCCATACCACACCCAAGTGATCCTTAAGGCTACACAAGACAAGCTCCCTTCACATCTCAACATAAATCATTGATTCAACTTAATGCATTTACACAACTTCATTCCCTAATGACATAAGATCATCACATGCATTCCATTCAACATAGGCACTTACATTGAATTCATTATGACTCACTTTCACATTAGCATGCTAAAAGACCAATGCTTTCATTAATAGCGCAAAGAGACCCATTCATTCATTATCATTACTAAGACACACCAAGATCTCCCTTAAATGTCTACTTGTGCAATGTCTAGATAATGTCCCATTCCACCATCTATCCTAAGTAGAACACCCATAAGAGACCCTAGTTCATTCATTCATTAGTGTGGGGGAAAAGCCTTAACCGACATAGACCATGGAGCTTGACATGGAATCTCGGTAATACCCTTACCGGATGAGGGATCCTTACTTGCCTAAGGTAGGGTCATTATTTTAGCCTTTACGTGGTAGAGACCACTAGCTAGTCCTATGTGGGCACATAGTTAAGGGATAGAAGGACTGCTTCTAGGTACTCTCATCTCAACTCACGAAGGAGCACCCATCTTAAGGGTTGCTACTAAATACTCACATCTCAACTAACGAAGAAGTATCCGCCCATATTCATATCCTCTCGGTGCTAGACATTACTCCCCCACGGAGTTTGGACATTTATTTCATTTAGGGATAAGGATTGCTACTAAGTACTCTCATCTCAACTCACGAAGGAGCATCCATCCTAGCCCAACATTCATTCATTTAGGGAAAATGATTTCTACTAAATACTCTCATCTCAACTCACGAAGGAGCACCCGTCCTAGCCCAACATTCATTCATTAAGGAAGATTTTGGATTCAAAGATGAGAAAACCTTCACCCAGGAACCCCATTTATTTAAAAGGAGTCTTTATGAGACTATCCTTACAATAGACCCAACTTTCATTCATTAGCATTAACTCCCATTCTTTTCATTCATTCTCACATTCTTTCATTCATTCTTCACTATGTGTGAGAGTAGGTAAACATAGTCTATCCTAACCTCTCCTTCATTATAAGTCATTCAAAGAAGGCAACAACCAAGCATAACACATAAAGTCTCTTACACAAGGTCACCATTCATTCTCTTAGACCAGACACAAATTCACATCATATCACATTACCTTCACATAATCAACATTTACTCAAAACAACAATCATCCAACTTTGCCTACAAGGCCATGGTCACAACATGCTTATAAAGTAAACACCTCCCCACTTTCAAAGGGATCAAACCTCACAATTCTAACATCTACAACATATATATATATATATATATATATAATACTAGAATAAAATAATCTATTCACAACTTCATTATCATCATAAACCTTAGGTCACAATTGCCCATTCAAGGCCAACATCCAATATAACACAATTGACCATCAATTCCTCATAATTCAATATAGAACAATACATAAATCAATAGCCCATAACAATCTACACATTAATATCACATTATTAGCTCATAATCAATAGGCCCACTTTAGACCCAAAATTAGGGTTTCAAGATATGCAAGGGTTCATTAAGTTTTTGACCTTAAAACCATCAATATTAACATAAAACATCATTCGAAATACTTTCATGAAAGAACCCAAGATTAGAATTGAAATTGGGGGTTTTTAGTGTTTTTGAAAAATATTGAAATCATTTCGATTTGGCTCTTTGATTGAAAGGACAATCAAAGATAAAATCCCCATATCTTTATGATTAATTTCCTAGGAATTTGAAGGAGAAATCAGTAGGAACCCATCCCCTAGCTTGAATCTTCAGAGATGTCTCCCATGGAGGTCTAGATAAAAAGTTTATTTGAGAGGAAACGTTCAATTGGAATAATGAGGTCCAACTCTAGGTTTTGGGGTTTTATCCACTTAAAATACCCTAAAATAGGTAGAATAACCATTTATAATAGTTCCCCAAAGTACCCAAACTACCCCTCACTTAGTTGGACCATTTTAAACAAGTCAAACTTGAGTTTTATTTTCGCAGATTTCGTCGGGAAACAAGTCCGCGACGCGGAGGTGTTCCCACAAGTTTCTGGAAATTAAATTTTGAGACAGAATAGTCCGCGACACGTCCGCAACGCGGACCAAACTTTTGGTCCTTCGTGGAGCTTGTCCGCGACGCGGGCATGCTCCCTCCATGCACATTTTGCAATGGCAGCTTGTTTGGCCAAGGGTTAGGGTCCTCCTTGAGGACCCTTAGGTGGCCCAGGTGCGTCATACCAGAATGTTTTGACCCTAAAAATATTTATTAGGACACTAGGGTCACCTTCACTGATTTTAGACACCAAACAACACATAAAAACATGAACAACATACTAGAACCCACCAACACGTAAAAGACTAGTTTCCGAATGTGTTCGTCGTCCCTTGACGTTTGACTTCCAAACTCTTTAAAACTGACTAAAAAGGCTATTTTTCATTATTTTAACAAGTTGTTAATGTATTAAACCCATGTGAGGCTCTACTTTATCCTACTTCATTTTGAGGGGTGTTACAATATCCCTCACTTGGGAACATTCATCCTCGAATGACACTTAAAATACTTCTGAGAACTCAATGACCCAACTAGCAGCTTACAACAAGCATGTAAAATCATTACTACAGCACACATCAAGGAGGAAACATCAATTCCACGTAAAAAGCATTACAACAAGACTTTCATGCAATTCAAGGAAGTAGGAATAACATCTACCACTCAATATGCACAAAACTTTACCATTTCTCATTTCTTTGGAGGAACTTCCTTCTTCCTAGCATATCATGCTCATTACAACATATATAGGTTCACCATATAATTTCTCTCAAAAGCATAATCATGCAACATCAAGATCACATCAAGGCATGCTCAACTAGGCATCTCATAAATCAATTTAAGCAAATCATACTAAATGCACAATAATCATGAGAAACATAGATCAACTACTTACCTTATCAATTAATCATAATGTCAATAAGAGGATGCATAACATAATATCCTCTAGGACGTGCATAACATAAGGAGATCATGCAACTCATAATCATATGCAAGAATCCAAAACTAGAACAAGTTACTAGGAACTCTTGGTTTCAAGCTTCAATAAGAATAGAAGGAAAAGATAAGGATATCAACAACCTTACTACTCAACTGATCATCCCCCACTTAGGGTAAACCCATCTAGGAGCACATTATCCCCCACTTGAGGTGAGCCAAATCAACTCTTCACCACCTCATACCCTTAAATTCTAAGGTCGGAGCAAGTCAAGACTAAACCTTCAAACTTCTTTCATAAAATGATTCTACACTATTGAGGGTCTTACCTCTATCCCCCAAGAAATGAGTTTACTCACTCAAAATCATTTGGTACCACCTTATTACCACTACTCATAAAAATTTTATCCTCTCACAATTACCTTGCTAGGTAGTCACACCATCTTCCCCTCTTAGAAGCAAGCCTACACAAGGACTTCAATCTATCACAAGGGAAACTACCAAGCATTAACCACAAAAAGCAACTTCCCAATATGATACTTCAAATCTCATAAGTCACACATAGCCATAATTGGCATCACAACACAATCTTCCAAAACTACTTTCACATAATTTTTTCTAGTCATAAACCATAATAAGAATCAAAACTCACCTTTTACTCCCTCAATCCTTGAAACATCACACCTTCCAACTAATCACATCTAGTAGAGACCACCAGACAAGGGAATAAAGAGAGAGATCATATGGAGTTAAGCTCTATGGCACGACACAAGAATAATGAAGAAAGTGAAACTTTTATCGTCCTATAGCCTCTCGCTCATAGATGTGTCGCAACTCACACCGATGAACAAGACTCTACTAGAAGTGGCTTTCGAGACTTTGAACCTAAAAGTAATCTTTAAAACCTTATGCTCTAATACCAAGTTTGTAACGACCTGAGAGCACGCCCTAGCCATTACATGTGTATTCGACCTCTCGGAGGTCTTAAATAAGCCTTAGCATTCATTCATCGCATAGATCATAAAAATCACTAAGAATTTAAAACTTTTATTAAATAAAACCATAACACTTCAAGAGTCATCACCATTTGAAAACATCAATACGCAAGCGAAACTACTATGTCTCTTTAGCCAATCTTAGACAAGAACTTAAAACATACTAAGGGACACGACCCTTTACAAATAAAATGAAACTTAAGTGTCTATTACAATGACTATGAAACTTCTAAACATAGTCCTCAAATCTTGAGGACATACCAAAGACTTGGAAGAGTGAAGCAATCCAAGCAACTTCAAAGCACAATCTCCTCTTAGTTATCACAACCTACACTTGTAGTAAAATAGAAGAAAGGGGTTAGTACAACACACGTACTAAGTATGAGGATATGCAAAACATGCTAAAAAGGATATTTGTGAGGAAGTTATGCTTTCATGCCATTTTGATAAAATCTCATGAACATCAACATATAAGGCACCTTACAAGTCACAACCAACGATACAAAGTCATATGCTTCACAATACCTCATAAACATACATAACCCATTTACCTTTACCTTCTTGACTTGGACCTCCACCTTAAGTAACCCTTAAGCAATACATTTGTGCAATGTATGGGCAACATCCCATACCATCACCCATACCAAGGCACCACCTTAAGGTCACACAAAGTGCACTTACCATGCATACCTCAACCATTACCAATTAATCACATAAGACATATAAGCGCATAAGCCAATAAGTCACTTCATAAAACTAGAACACTCATCAAATGTCATCCCAAGACTCACCTAAGTAAGACATGGGGAGGCAACCCATACTACCTCTCTATACCACACCCAAGTGATCCTTAAGGCTACACAAGACAAGCTCCCTTCACATCCCAAAATAAATTGTTGATTCAACTTAATGCATTTACATAACTTTATTCACTAATGACATAAGATCATCACATGATTTCCATTCAACATAAGCACTTACATTGAATTCATTATGACTCACTTTCACATTAGCATGCTCGAACACCAACGCTTTCATTAATTAGCCCATACAGACTCATTCATTCATTATCATTACTAAGACACACCAAGATCTCCCTTAAATGTCTACTTGTGCAGTGTCTAGATAATATCCCATTCCACCACCTATCCTAAGTAGTACACCCTTAAGAGACCCTAGTTCATTCATTCATTAGTGTGGGGAAAAAGCCCTAACCAACATATACCACGGAGCTTGACATGGAATCTCGGTAATACCCTTACCGGTTGAGGGATCCCTACTTGCCTAAGGTAGGGTCATTATTTTAGCCTTTACGTGGTAGAGACCACTAGCTAGTCTTATGTGGCACGGAGTTAAGGGATAGAAGGATTGCTTCTAGGTACTCTCATCTCAACTCACGAAGGAGCACCGATCTTAAGGGCTGCTACTAAATACTCACATCTCAACTAACAAAGGAGTATCCACCCATCTTAATATCCTCTCGGTGCTAGACATCACTCCCCCATAGAGTTTGGACATTCATTTCATTTAGGGATAAGGATTGCTACTAAGTACTCTCATCTCGACTCACGAAGGAGCACCCATCGTAGCCCAACATTCATTCATTTAGGGATAAGGATTGCTACTAAGTACTCTCATCTCAAATCATGAAGGCGCACCCATCCTAGCCCAACATTCATTCATTAAGGAAGTTGTTGGATTCAAAGATGAGAAAACCTTTCACCTAGGAACCCCATTAATTTAAAAGGAGTACTTTATGAGACTATATTTATAATGGACCCAACTTTCATTCATTAGCATTAACTCCCATTCTTTTCATTCATTCTCACATTCTTTCATTCATTCTTCACTAGGTGTGAGAGTAGGTAAACATAGTCTATCCTAACCTCTCCTTCATTATAAGTCATTCAAAGAAGGCAACAACCAAGAATAACACATAAAGTCTCTTACACAAGGTCACCATTCATTCTCTTAGACCAGACACAAATTCACATCATATCACATTACCTTAACATAATCAACATTTACTCAAAACAACAATCATCCAACTTTGCCTACAAGGCCATGGTCACAACATTCTTATAAAGTAAACACCTCCCCAGTTTCAAAGGGATCAAACCTCACAATTCTAACATCTACAACATCTTTATATATAATACTAGAATCAAATAATCTATTCACAACTTCATTATCATAATAAACCTTAGGTCACAATTGCCCATTCAAGGCCAACATCCAATATAAAACAATTGATCATCAATTCCTCACAATTCAATATAGAACAATACATAAATCAATAGCCCATAACAATATACACATTAATATCACATTATTAGCTCATAATCAATAGACCCACTTTAGACCCAAAATTAGGGTTTCAAGATATGCAAGGGTTCATGGAGTTTTTGAACTTAAAACCATCAATTTTAACATAATACATCATTTGAAATACTTTCATGCAAGAACCCGAGCTTAGAATTGAAATTGGGGGTTTTTAGTGTTTTTGAAAAACATTGAAATTACTTTGATTTGGCTCTTTGATTGAAAGGAGAATCAAAGATAAAATCCCCATACCTTTTTGATTAATTTCCTAGGAATTTGAAGGAGTCAGTAGGAACCCATCCCGTAGCTTGAAGCTTCAAAGATGTCTCCCATGGAGTTCTAGAGAGAGTTTATTTGAGAGGGAAGGTTCAATTGGAATAATGAGGTCCAACTCTAGGTTTTGGCGTTTTATCCACTTAAAATACCCTAAAATAGGTAGAATAACCATTTATAATAATTCCCCAAAGTACCCAAACTACCCATCACTTAGTTAGACCTTTTTAAACAAGTCAAACTTGAGTTTTATTTTCGTAGATTTCATCGGGAAACAATTCCGGACGCGGAGGTGTTCCCACAAGTTTCTGGAAATTAAATTTTGAGACAGAAGAGTCCGCAACACGTACGCAACGCAGACCAAACTTTTGGTCCTTGGTGGAGCTAATCCGCGACGCGGACTTACTCCCTCCGTGCACATTTTTCAAGCTGCCTTGGCAGCCTGTTTTGCCAAGGGTTGGGGTCCTCCTTGGGGCCCCTTAGGGTGGCCCCGGGGCATCGTACCCGAATCTTTTGACCCTAAAAACATTTATTTAGACACTAGGGTAACCTCCAGAGATTTTAGATACCAAACAACACATAAAAACATGAACAACATACTAGAACCCACCAACACGTAAAAGACTAGTTTCTGAACGTCTTGGTTGTCCCTTGACGTTTGACTTCCAAACTCTTTATAACTGACTAAAAAGGATATTCTTCATTATTTTAACAAGTTGTTAATGCATAAAACTCATGTGAGGCTCTACTTTATCCTACTTTATTTTGAGGGGTGTTACAAGCACCCGATGGAGAGATACTCGGTCGGATGAAACCTTGCTTCTTTAATTTCTTACGTTCTATCGAAGCCATTCGATAAGAAGGAATAGAAATAGGTTGCGTATCTTGGAGAAGGTCACTACCGAAGTCTATTTCCCATTCTGGAGGAATACGAGGTAGATTATCTGGGAACACTTTCAGAAACTCCCTATCAATGGGGATCGACTCAAGAGTAGGGGTTTTGGAATCCATATCCCTCACCCTAACTAGATGGTACATGCAACCTTTAGAAATCATCTTTATCTCCTTAAGATAGGAAACAAGTTGACCCTTAGGGATAGAATATCCCCCACTTCAACTCTAGGATAGGCTCATTTGGAAATTGAAACTTGACTACACAGGTTCTACAATCAATAGAAGCATAATAAGAGTGCAGCCAATCCATACCAAGGATAACATCAAAATCTAGCATGTCAAGCTCTACCAAATCAACACGAGTAACTCTATGGGACAAGGAGACAATACACTTTCTGTAGACCATCTTAGCCACAATAGAATCACCAACAGAAGTAGAGACAGAAAAAAATCTAACAACACATCACGAAGCACATCAACTCTCATAGCCACAAATGGTGTCACAAAAGAAAATGTATCACCGGAATCAAGTAAATAATAATAATCAACTTGAAAGACTTTCAAAATACCGGTAACCATATCGGGAGAACCCTCTTGTTCACCACAGGTCTGAAGTGCATAGAACTTATTTTGCTTGGGAGCATTTTTACCCGAACCACTTAGACTAGATAAAGGATAGGGTTGAGCCCTACGATGATTATCTCTTCCATTCTTAAAAACTGAAGGACAATCCCTTATCTTGTGGTCCATCTTACCACACCCAAAATAAGCATTGGAACCCGCTAGACATTTACCCTCATGTTTTCTTCCACACTTAGCAAAAGTAGGAAATAAAGACCCACTACCACCTCCTTGAGGTTTAGGGTTAGACGCCATCTATTTGTTAAACTTAGGTGCATTGGAGGAACCTTGAGAAAAAAATCTTTGTTGAAATAGAGAATGACCATGTCCATCGGACCTTGCATGAGAGAAATTACCATCACTAGTTTTAGCCCTCTTTGTCTCCCTACACCTTTCCTTCAGTTTCTCCTCTTCAATCTGTTGAGGATGAACCATGAGATGATAAATATACATGTCACGGACAAGCATAGTTGTACGACATTCTTTCACCACCGATTCACACACCAGAAATGAACTTGCTCATCCTTGCCCTAGAGTCAGCAACTATAGAAGGAGAATATCTTGACACTTAAGTAAACCTCAAAGAATATTCTTTCACACCCACGTTCCCTTTTTGGGGATTGATAAACTCAAGAACTTTTGCCTCCCTCATCTCAAGAGGAAGTAACCTATCAAGGAAAGTAGACTTGACCTTTCCCACTCTAGGGTATCCGCATCTTCTGGTCTTGCTTCCTTACATTGGTTGAACCAAGTTTGAGCAACACCTTTAAGTTGATAAGCAGCCAATTCCACCTTTTCCACTGGAGTCACTTTGATAATAGCCAACACCTTATAACCCTTATCGATGAACTCATAAGGATCTTCCGCAACCTTAGACCCATAGAATTCCAGAGGATTTATCCTATTGAACTCATTCACTCTAGATGCTGGCATACCCACATTTGGATTCACGGGGACCATAACCTCCCTATTGGCTTGGGACATCACGGCTTGAGCCAAAACTTGAAAAGTAGTCCTAAACTCCACATTAGTCACTTACTCGGCCAAAGGGTCAACCGAAGCTTGAGGAGCTTCGTGACCAACATCTTCTCCCTCATTCCTTCTAGAAATATCCCTTCAAGTAGTCATATCATGTAAACTATCGGGTGAGGATTAGGAGAGAGACCTTATAGAGTTAAAATCTATCTCACGACTTAGAGTAATGAAGAAGTGAACTTTCCTAAAAATCTTGTAGCCTCCTATTCATAAATGTGGCGCGCCTCACACTCATGAACCAGACTCTACTTGACGTGGTTTTGAGACATCCTAGAACCTCTCTAAACCTTGTGCTCTAATTACCAAGTTTGTCACAACCCAGGGGCATCCCCTAGATGTAACATGGCATAGAAGACCTCGAGATGCCTCATATAAGACAATTATCTTTCATAGTCAAGATAATAGAAATCGATAAGATTTAAAACATTTTCAACATAACCAAAGTGTTATAACACGAAGCGAAAGTCTAATACACTTGTCTCCAAAACCATCTAATATAATAAAATCTTGGGACGCAGCCCATACACCAATGTTCATAACTCAAATGAAAAGAGCATAAGGAAACTAGTGGCCAAATCCTCGGATGAATGAGGACTCACCAATCTTCAACTTCTTCTTTTACTAGATATCCTATCCACGGGGATGATAATCCGGAATGTCGAACCCTACTTTTGGATAAGAAATGTAGGCAATAGTATTTGTTAGTACAAAAATGTACTCCTTTTGTTTCAAAAATAATGAACTCCCTTCCTTTTTAGTGTGTTTCAAAAAGAATGATCTCTTTTTTTTTTGGTAACATTTTAATTTTAGCTTTCCACATGGCATATTTAAGGCCACAAGATTAAAGGTCAATTTCCTACATTTGACATAACTTTAATTTTGGACCGCAAGATTCAAAAGTCTTCTTTATTTTCTTAAACTTTGTGCCAAGTCAAACTAGGTCATTCATTGTGAAACAGATGGAGTACTAAATATGATAGCTTGCATAAACATAACATAAAAGTTAGACAACATAAGTCATAAAGCATAATTAATGCACGTAATAGATCATTTCACATAGAAGAAGTACTTCTTAAAGTAACCTCAATTCATACTTAGTCAAAACCTGGGTAACCACCACTAGTCTTACTCATCATGAAAGGCCAACTCAAGAAAAAATCCGAGTTCATCACCTATCATAACATATCCTAGCTTATCCTTTAAAGACATTGAAGTCGCTTTTTGCCTTACTATAAAGGAACATGGGTAATCGCCTCTTGCCCTTTCACTTTAGGATCATAGGTAGTCGACTCTAGTCCTCTTGCTTAGGATCATGGGTAGTCTCCTATTGTCCAACTTACTATGGGATCATGGGTAGTCGCCTCTTGTCCCTACATCATATGACATGGGTACTCGTCTCATGTCTTTCTATCATATGAAATGGGTACTCGCCTTTTGTCTTTTACATAGGATCATGGGTATTCACCTCTAGTTCGACTCTAAGGAATATGGGTAATCACCTCATATTCTTCTCATTAGAGGTCAAACGTAATCTCCTCTAGCCTCATCATTCTCATACTTCCTAAGCTTAGATTCACTTTATGTGAGCACTCTTTTCAACCTAGAATCATTCAATATGAGGAAGCCTTTTACATTCATACATAAAAAAATCATGTGGGAAAATCCCCTCCACAATAATTATATCAATAATCAACAATTCACAACATATGCTTCATTCTCAAAGAAATTCATATCATAACCATCACAAATTCTTCAATCTCAAGGCAATTGATAATGTACATTAGTTATCTTATAATAATATACATAAGTCCATCAATTCTCCTTTCATAGAGTAAAACCCATTTATATCAATTTCATCTTAGAAACATGGGTTAAGCATGGGTACATGGGATTTCATCATAAAAAACCATAGAATCCTCTTAATTCATGCATAAAAAATCATTATTCAATCAATTGAATCAAAATTCATAAAGACTCACAACTTAGAAGAAAACCCTAACTCAAATTGGGGAATTTCTACTTTTCAGTTGAACTTAGGGGCTCCATAGATGCAAAGATTTCATGGATGAAAAGCTATTATACCTTGCTATCAAAGCCCACAAAAAATTGGATAATGGAGACTTGACCTTGATCCCTAACTTCAACCCTTCTTCTTCTTCAAGTTTCTAGAGAGAGAAATATTTGGAGAGGATGAATCCAATTTATTTTGGTGAATTTAATAGAATTACTTGATGGGTTGGATTTGGGGGTAAAATCATATATATATATATATATATATATAGGGGTCCTTACTATGGGCAAATGACATAGTATTGTTTTAAAGAAATATGGAAAAGACCTAACTACCCCTTAACTTAAAACTGACGTAGCCACTTGATGGAATGCCACACGAGCCATCAAGAACTTCATAGCCCATAGTGGCAGCCATGGTCCTTGACTAGTGGCTTGGCAAGCCTCCCCACAAAATCCCCCTTCGCCACGACCCATCCCACAGCCCGTCTTGGCCTTCATGATCATTCATGTGGCTCGTGTGAGGCTCTGCCCTAGAGGGGTTACTGCCTCCCTCTTCACGGGCAACACCACACTTTGTGGTTCCCACCACAAGCCATCATGGTTCTCGTGGAAGTTAAGCCCCATTTGGCTTGGTGTTGTGAGCCACAACGGGCAACATCATGCCATGTGGTGCCCTTCAAGGTTCATCTGGGCCCTCGTGAAGGGTGTTGAGGTTCCAAAACATTGGCTTGTGACTTGTTACCTAGCCCGTTGCTTAGTCTACTAGATTCTAAGATGTTACATATTAAAACCGTGGAAACAATAACAACTAAATCACAATGAATCTCCAAGAATTTGGAAACCCTAGGTCTACACAATTTATGAGAAATTGAAGAACTGACTAAATTATAAGGACCTAATGGTTGAAAGGAACCTACAGTTAAATCCCACATACCTAGTGATGAAAACTACCGAAAAATCCTTTGCATTTTGAGGATGAACTTGAGAAGACCTCGGGTTGTTCTTGAATAAACTATCACCTCTTTTCACTTTTTTACATGCTACGTTAAATGATTTTAGGATAATGATGATTCTGGGTATTTTCTGACTAGATTATTAGGCTTAGACCGAGTAAACTGACTTAGTTTAAGCAATAAATGACGAAGTTTAAGCACCAAATGCATAGGGGAAAAGACCAATGTGACCCTGACTTAAAAGTTGACGAAGTGACTTCAAGACAGTCTCCATGGGCCGTCTAGAGCACCACGGCTCGTCAAGTGGATCGTGAAGATGCTTTTCCCAATGGGGCTTCACTATTTCGGGCACAACCTTTTACTCCAAACTTGGAATTAGGAAAAATTTATGGCATTCAAAAGAGGATTCAGAGATCTCTAAATTGATAGGTCACGGATCACCTAATTTATTTTGTGCCCAATAATATAATTGTTTGAAGTAAACCCTAATCTCCAAGTCTGATAAATCTCCTTCACGGATGGCTTTACAGTATGTGTGAAGCTTCATGGACCGTCTAGGCGTCTGTGGTCCTTCACATAGTCGTTGGGGGTGAAACCTCACTTAAAACTGATAAGGTGACCTTCAAGAGGGGCTTGATGGGCCGTCTAAGGCATAATGGCCCGTCTAGTGGCTCATCATGCTGCCCTGCCTGACAGAGTGTTAAGTCCACGATTTGGACTCATTTAGGGCTTCATTTTAATAGATTTAGTGTCCTCAAATGCATATTTTGTGCCAATAATTGATGTAAATCCTTTATTTTCAGGTATTTGGATTGAGGAACAAAGCATGGACACTAATGAGCAAAAAGGAACAAGGCAGCTGAAAGAATGAAAAAAAAAGGCCTGAGGATTGCCTAAACCATCGGGCGAGTCCCCGAATGGTCGTGGTATCCCATAATGTTGCAGTGTGCAAATCCCGTAAGGAGAAAATCAAGTCGGTGATAGAAAGGAGTAGTCGGCGAGTCGCCGAATGGTTCCGCGATGCAGTGCTATATCGCCCAAAGTTACAGAACTTGAAGATGTTGAAGGCCAAAGTAGAAAGGCGATGGAATTAATCAAAGGGTGGATCACCAAGTGGATCAGCGATCCCGACTTATTGCACCGAATGGTCCTTCACAACATATTTTTGGTTACTATAAATACATTTTAAAATTCTTAAAGTAGTATTTAATATGAGAGTTTTCAATATAGAATTGGAATTAGTAGTTTTGAAGTTGGAGAATTGAGTATTGAGACAATATTTCCTTAGCTTTGAAGATTTGAAGATTTCCATTTTTGAGAAATTGGAAGTGGGTGTTGAAGATTCTTCATCTTAGACCTATGTAAAGACAATATTAATCTTACCCAGTTGATGGAAACACAATTTGGTAATGATTTTTATCTTTTTATGATGTCTAGCTAAAACCCCAATTCTTGGGGTGTGATCATATGATTATGGGTTGATTTAGCTGATGGGTACTGTTAATTGATAGCTTAAATGTTGTTTAAAGGTAATTTCATTCAATAATTGTGGCTTAATCTAAAGGGTTGAAGTTGAAAATGCAATTATACCTTCATGTTTTGGGCTTGCTCGAGAGACAGGTTTTATAAACAAGATTACTGAATTGATGGTCTGTGGGTATTGGGTTGTTATGGGTTCAGCTCGAGAGAGTGAATCCTAAACCCTTTTCTACATATTCATCTCGAGAGAGTGAATGGACTAAAGCATAGGTTGTACTTAATTGTTGCTTCTTGGTATTCGAGAGAAATCGATTTGATTCAGGGTAAACTGTTCGAGAGAATGTTTATCCGCACTAAAGTCTAGCTTATTCGCTGATTTACAACTATTTACTATCAATTGCAATTACCCAATTGTCTAAATTAGTCCATAATCCAATCACATCCCAAGAACCTGTCTCGATATTATCCTTTTCGTATTTATTTGTTGTTGTAGCTGATAATTGCAATCAAAATCCCCATATTTGACACTTGTGTCACCCTTAATTTGAACTATGTTTTTACTCGTAATTTTTTATTCCTATGATGGACTAGAGCATATTCTTACTTCCCTATTCATTCTCTATTACAAACCACCCCCATGTGGTATTCGACCCCAACTCACTTAGTCGGGTTATATTACTGACTAACAATCGTTGGCACTTAGTATTGGATGAAGTTTCCTGATACGTGAAATATAAATGGCGTCGTTGCAGGGGAGTGGTGTTGTTTGAGAATTTTTAGTTAAGTTGGATTTTGTTCTTTTTAGTCATAGTCGAACTTACTTCATTTTAGTTTTGTTTTGCTTGTTTGTATTTTGAAAATGGAATTATGATTGTGAACGGCAGCAATGGTTGCCAAGTAGGCCATCACGATGACATCGGAAACCTTAACGATGTCAACGAGCCTAATGCTATTGACCCCATCTTATTGGTGGTATTGGTGGTATTGGTGCCATCCGCTTGCCTCCGGGCGAAGGGAATGCGGTGTTCCACATCACAAGTACTATGTTGCAACTCTTGCTATTGAAGGGGATGTTCAGCGGTTTGTCTTATGAGGATCCCCATGAGCATATTAGAAACTTCATGGATGTATACGGACCGTTATCCTTCAAGAACATCTCCCAATATTCGGTCTGGTTGAGGTTGTTCCCGTTCTCTTTGATGGGAGAAACATGTATGTGGATGGCTAAATTGCCACGTGAATCAATCACTTCATGGGAGGAGTTGGTCACCGCATTTCAAGTGTGATTTTTTCCTCCTTCGAAGATGACGACTCTTCGGGACAGCATTCAGAGCTAAAAGCGTCTTGAAGGCGTGCCAATTCATGAAACTTGGTTGCGATTCAAGAAGTTGGTGCTTCAATGCCAAACTCATGGCTTGCCTAACAACGTGTTGCTGCAGTATTTGTACTAGAGTCTTGACTCGGTAAATAAGGGTGTTGCGGACCAGCTTTCTCTAGGAAATTTGATGCAGCAACCTTATGTGATAGCAGCTCAGCTCTTGGATAGCATGACTACCATAAACCGGATATGGTACACCAGTGAAGATCAGGTCTCCCCTCTCACGTTTAAATTGACCAAGGAGCAGATGGAGAAAGACCAAGAGAGGGACCAAAACATGGCCAAGATCATGACACAACTTGACATTTTGTCCAAAAATGTCATGGGAGCTAGTGCTCGAAGTGTCAATGTCGTGGGTGTCGAGTGTGCTAATCCGGAGGAGTCCAAGTTTGAGGCCTTGTATAATGACAAGGCGAAGTTCCTAGCCAACCAAGGTGGTGGTTATCATTCAAACTACCCGAGGTAGGGTAGTAACCAAGGTTGGAATAGGGATAAAGGTTGGAAGGATCGCGATCGAGAATGGAGGGACCGTAATACAAATTGGAAGGATGGGGAAAAGGATAGTTATGTCCCTCTCCATGTGCACCAAAAACCAAAGGATTCGAAAGGTGGCCAGTCTGAGGATATGCTTTCTCGTATCCTCAACAAAGTTAAGGGGTTAGACAATATTTTTTTTAAAATGAAAGAAGATGTGTCGACCCTTAGCCAGACCGTATCGATCAAGCAGTTGGAGACCCAAATGGGTCATATATCATCTCATTTGAACCCGAGACATTAAGGGGTTTGCCTAGTGACACTATGGCTAACCCCAAGAATGAAGTTTAAGTGTGAACTTGAGTCGTGTCGCAATGTTAACTAAGGCGCTGCTTGGGAGGCAACCCAATTTTTATTTTCTTTCTTTTTAATTTTGAAATAATGGTGTGTTCAATGTGTAAGTCAAAGTGTGTAAAGTAGTTTAAAAGTGCAGGATAATGAGCTGATAGTTGTGTTGGCGCATCACCAAATAGGTCGGCGAGCCCAACCTAGACCGCCACTAGACTCAAGACATTTTCAAAGTGGAGTCTGTGAAACTCGGCGAGCCCATGAGCAACTCCATGAGTCGGCGATCACGATCTAGTCTGCCGTTTGGACCCTTACAATAATTGAAAGTCCTGTAAAACTCGATGAGGTAAGTACCCACTCGGTGTGTCACTGAGTTGGTCGACGAGCACAACTAATGTCGTCGAATGGGCCAGAACTGGACGATTTTTAAAAACGGCCAAAGGTTTAAACTTTCAAACTCTTTCACTTTCCCTCACTTTTGAACTTACCAAAACTTGAACTCGCACATTAGTTTCCATATTTGTTGCATTTTTATCGTGTTTGAGTTGTTGATCATGTGTTCAGAGTGGATTACTTTGCCGCCTAGCATTTCAATCTTGATTATTCGGCATTTAAGGTTGGTTTTCGTAACCCTGAATTTATTTTTATCGAATTTGTACTCATTTGCAATTATCTTATCCTAGTGATGTATGTTGGGCCTCTCTGATCTTAATTGTTGTTGTATGTGCCTGTGTTAATTTGAAAACCTTGCCCGTAATGTTTATATCATTGAATTCCCTTGATTTTGTGCCTTAAAATTGGTTAACATTTGTGGGGTTGTGCTTGCATGTCATTGGGTCTAGTTAGGTGAAGTCTAAGTAACTTGTATTTGTGCTAAATGACATAATCTTCCCAATGATAGAGTGGGTGACGTCATTCTTAAGGGCAAAAGTTGTCAAATGGCCAAATTTGGCAAAACTGGGAGAAGTCTGACTATCTCGGGGGCATGGGTATATTGGGTCTTAATTTTATTTGATAAGTGAATGCTTTGATTTTGTTTTCGGGGGTTGAATTTGAGATGTTGGGTTTAAAGTAGGCACGTTGTGTCGAGCTCGCCGAACCACTCAGCGGTTTGTCGAAGTTCCCCATCTCGCCTTTATTTTCATGCTTAATAAGTAGTTGGGTTTTGTAACTTTCGGCGAGAAGCCTAAGGTCACCACACTCGGTGACTCGCCGAAAGTCCTTCTTGATCACCCTTTGTTTTCTCCCCTATCCCTTATTTGCACTGTACATTTCGGCGGCTAACCCTTTCTCGCCGAATTCTATTGGCGATTCGCTGAAAGGCCTTTCCATCACCGACATGCCAAATTTTTCTAAGGATTTTGAGTCAATCCTTTCAGCGAGCCCAATCTAGCTTGTCAAAGTGATTCGGCCACTCGCCAACCGGTTCGGCGAGTCTTTCTGCAACTATTTGTTTCTGTGATTTTGCTTGAAGTGTTACTCAATTTTTCTTGATGTTTGTACAAATATTGTAAGGAACAACATCGATATGTCACCTCGGAAAAGAGCACGGGGTATCAAAATCAATGAAGGGGAATCAAATCCTCCAAAAAGAGGAAGGCAATAGATTCCAGTAAGAGACAAAGGCAAGGGAAAGAGGCTCACATCTGGTAGAGTGACTATTGACTCTCGTGCTCCTTTATCTGAGCCAGAGAAAGACCAACCTTTGCAGTCCCGGCGGGATGAGATCTGTGCTAGATCTCACCCTGACTCTGCTAGAGTCCATTCGATTCCAACACCAGCAGACTCAATGCCAGCTCTGGCACCTCCTGTGGCTCATGTGCCACCCGTAGCACCTCCTCCTAGGCTTCTCAACAGTTTCATAGGTGACGGATTGCAAACTATCCTTGAGGAGAAGTTATTATCTATAGAGTGCCTTAAGGGCAAATACTCTGATGTGAGGGACACCCTCCACTTCCACAGATTTGAGAAGTTCACCAGGCCTCGAGGCTCTTATATTCCTTTATGGGTCGGGAGTTCTATGCAGCGTATGGTAACTTGGTTCCAAAAAGCTAGAAGAAGGCCAACGAATTCAGACCGGTTAAGTCGGTAGTGGTTCAGGGTAAGGATGTTGGATGAAACAGCGAGTACATCAATACTGTACTTGACAGGGGCCTTGGAGCTATCGAGGCATATAAGGGTTTTCTGGTTACGCAATCCTTGGATGACTTAAAGGGCTAGTTGGTTCCACTGATTTCCGATACCACCCCGAGGTGGATCAAGGCAGGGGTCCCCTAGAGATGATGGATTTGATCATTGCTGCTCGGTTTTGGTTTGGCTTCATTAACAGCACCATAATGTCATCCCAGAATGAGTCCATTCTGAGCCACCCTAAGGCGGCCTGCCTTGGAGCTATCATATCCCAGAGGAGAATCAACCTGGGACTACTCATACCGTAAGAGATGGCTATGAGAGGCAAGCAGAGTCAGACCTTCTTTCCATTCTCGGTCCTGATCACTAAGTTGTGCCGGCGTGCTGGAGTACCCCGAGATGGTATGAGAGATATTGAGGTTTCCCCTTCTTCCTCAATAGACATCTGGTACATTGAGGCCGAATATACATGAGAGGAAGGAAGCTTTGGTGGATACATCCCCGGAGATGGACATTGACTCGATACCTGTAGAGGCATGTTTGCTGACTCCGACCCCGGGCCTTCAGGTAGTTTTGCCCCTTCCACTTCTTCACAAGCCCCAGGTACCTCTACCTCTACCCAGCCCACCAGGATCACTTAGGTTATGCTCCTAAAGATTGGGGTACCGGGCCCATTCAACTGATATGAGGGCGACCCGGCTTGAGAGATCCATCACATAGATGATCAAAAGTGCCATTCATAGTGCACTTACCTCTCTCCAGACTTCTATTGACAATCTCACCACGAGAGCTGAGGTTTGTGAGTGCAGGCATGGGGAGACCTCTGAGATTACGACTTTGAAAGCCAAAGTAGCAGATTTGAGGAAGGATGTAGACTATCTCAAGTCTACTGACTTCACTTCACTACTGAAGGCTACAGATGATTTGGATGCTCTTAAGACATCAGAGATTCCTCCGGCCACCACCGGAGATGTACATAGGTATGATGTAGCAATTAATAAGTCAGATGCAGAGACCGATGAGGAGAAGATAGATGTGCATGATATTACAATTTATGATGATATGGCTGACCTGGAGGATATAATGTTTAAGACTGAACGCCAGACTTATTTGAGAGACACCACCATGGGTGGACCTAGTGAATCTTCTATTCCTTCTAAGGTGACTGCGGGTACTGAGGCCTGAGATCAGAGAGAACTACACCGGGCACTGATGCACAGACAGATGGAATGAGTGTTTAGATAGGATCCCTCTTTACCTCCCTCTCTGTCTTACTTTTTTGACTTTTGGATATTTTTTCTTACATTTGAGGACAAATGTTTTGTGGTGGGGTGAGGCCAACTTTTTGTGACCTTTTCTGATTATGGTTTTGTGTATATATTTTGGTTTTTGAGCTATAAATTGTGTTTTACACTATTTTTGTGGATGATTAAGCTTGTGGTTCCTTGTTTTTAATGATAAATGATTTTTGGACCCTTTCGAAAAAATTATACCACCTCTTATTTGTGTTTGAATGTGGTTTTTCTCTTGCAAATTGGACTATCGGTCTTAATAACTGATGAATTGAATAGTGCTCATAATCGAACAAAAATGAATGTGCGACTACGATGAGGGCAAATGAAGTTGCATAGACAATATGTGAACTTTTTGCATCTTGTTGTTACTAGCCACAAATTGAGTCTCTTGTGATGAACATTGCACACTAGCAAAAGTGTGAAGTCTTGTTTGGAATTGGTGTAAATGCCTTGTGTGAGCTTACCATGAACCATGTATGATGACACCTAGACTTTTCCTCGTTGGTCCGGTTGACTAAGTGATGTAATCTCTTGATATGATCTTAGGAAACTTTGAAGAGTGTGAAACAATTTGACATTATACTTCTTTATGTGGCCTAACTTGTGAGTTTGTGAACTCCGCTTGAACACCCTTTGAGACTTAGCCTTTTCTTGGAAGAAACATGATGAAATTGTGACCTTTTTTTATCCATTAACCATAATCCTCATGATTTGTGGTTTGCTTGAATAACCAACTTAGGCCAAAAGCCTAAGCTAGGGGCGTGGTGAAAAGGGAAGGTAAATCAAGAAGTGCAAGAAAGTTCCCTTTGACCCATGGTTTGAGAAAAATGGAACCCTTCCATTTAAAAAAAGAAGAAGAGATAAAAAGAAGAAAAGAATGAAAAAGAAAAAAAATGAAAACGTTGTGGAATAAAGTTGTAAAACTGCAAGAAGAAATGAGGTTTCCAACAATCCATGGAAAGTAAATAATGGGGTGACTTGTGAGCACGAACGAAAATGATGAAGAAAAGGAAGGAAAGTGTTATTCACACAACATTTCATGAGGATTATAGTCACTGAGCCTAAATGACCATACCTTTGCTCTCAGCCCCGTTACAAGCCTTGAAAAGACCTTTTTGATCTTGAGTGAGCTGAAACAAATGTCAATTGGAAAAGAAGGGCAAACCTATGGGTGAAGTCATGCATTGTGTTCATCTTTATGAGTGTGAGTGTTGCATTTGATTCTAGAGCTTTAAATTGTTGAACCATTGTGTGTGAATATGGAATCATTATTTGTGTGAGGGCATTTGAATACCTTTGTTGAGCTTGAACTTGCATTTGAAGCAAGTATTGTGAGCTTGAGATACTTTGGTAATAGTGAGTCACACCTTAAATCTTTGAGTGCACAATTGATCCTTGTATGAGTAAGTTGAGTCTTTTTGTGTGCATTCATGATTGAGTCTTGTGTAGAACTTTTTGAGACATCCTTTTTGAACTGCTGAACTTGAGTTTTACTTGAGGACAAGCAAAAGTTTAAGTTGGGGGTGTTGATGAGTCCACGATTTGGACTCATTTAGGGCTTTGTTTTAATAGATTTAGTGTCCTCAAATGCATATTTTGTGCCAATAACTGATGTAAATCCTTGATTTTCAGGTATTTGGATTGAGAATCAAAGCATGGACACTAATAAGGAAAAAGTAACAAGGCAGCTGAAAGAACGAAGAAAAGAAGGCCTGAGGATCGCATAAACTATTGGGTGAGTCGTCGAATGGTTGTGGTCTCGCCTAATGTTCCAGTGTGCCAATCCCTAAAGGAGAAAATCAAGTCGGCGATAGAAAGGAGCAATCGGCGAGTCGCCGAACGGTTCTGTGATGTAGTGCTATACCGCCCAAAGTTACAGAACTTGAAGATGCTGAAGCCAAAGCAGAAAGGCGATGGAATTAACCAAAGGGCAGATTGCCGAGTAGATCGGTGATCCCGACCTATTGCGCCGAATGGTCCTTCGCAACACATTTTTGGCGACGATAAATACATTTTTAAATTCTTAGAGTAGTATCTAATATGAGAGTTTTCAATATAGAATTGGAATTAATAGTTTTTAAAGTTGGAGAACTGAGTATTGAGACAATATTTCCTTAGCTTTGAAGATTTCCATTTCTGAGAAATTAGAAGTGGGTGTTGAAGATTATTCATCTTAGACCTCTGTAAAGACAATATTAATCTTACCTAGTTGATGGAAACACAATTTGGTAACGATTTTTATCTTTTTATGATGTCTAGCTAAAACCTAGATTCTTGGAGTGTGATTATGTGATTATGGGTTGATTTAGCTGATGGGTATTGTTAATTGATAGTTTAAATATTGTTTAAAAGTAATTTCATTCAGTAATTGTGACTTAATCTAAAGGGTTGTAGTTGCAAATGCAACTCTACCTTCATTTTTTTGCTTGCTCGAGAGAGAGGTTTTAAAACTAAGATTACTGAATTGATGGTCTGTGGCATTGGGTTGTTATGGGTTTAGCTCGAAAGAGTGAATCCTAAACCCTTTTCCACACATTCAGCTCGAGAGAGAGTAAATGGACTAAAGCGTAGGTTGTACCTAATTGCTATTTATTGGTGTTCGAGAGAAACCAATTTGATTCGGGGTAAACTGTTCGAGAGAAAGTTTATCCCCACTAAAGTCTAGCTTATTCACTGATTTACAGCTATTTACTAGCAATTGCAATTACCCAATTGTCTAAATTAGTCCATAATCCAATCACATCCCAAGAACCCGTCTCGATATTGTCCTTTTCGTGTGATTTGCTATTGTAGTTGATAATTACAATCAAAATCCCCATGTTTGACACTTATGTCACCCTTAATTTGAACGATGTTTTTACTCGTAACTTTTTATTCCTATGATTGACTAGTGCCTATTCTTACTTGTCTATTGAGTCTCAATTACAAACCACTCCCTCTGGGATTCGACCCCAACTCACTTAGTTGGGTTATATTACTGACTAACAATCCTTGGTAGTGAGTATTGGATGAAGTGTCCTGATACATGAAATTACAAAGCTTCACTAAAACGAGCATAAGATTTTACTCCGAGCTCGGAATTAGTTAAACATCATGGCTTTGGAAAGAGGACTCAAAGTTCTTTGATTTGATAGGTCATGCGCCACCAAATAAATTTTGTACTATAAGATATGATCGTTTGATGTTGCCCTAACACTCAAGACCTGACTTGGGTGCAACCGCCTTGACTGGGTGACTTGTATGAACCCCTAGATGGTCGTCCAAGTCACCACGGACCGTCTATAGTGTCGTATAGGTGACCCCTCAAAGGGCAGTCCTGGATGGTCACTCAAAACATCCTTAACGGACTGTGGTCCCCTACACGAACTGTCTAGGATGTCGTGAAGGGTCCATGGTCCATTTTGGCTTCGTGGACCTATGAAAGCCTTATATAACTGGAAGAACAAGGTTCTTGAAGAATCTTGAAGAACTTGATTAGAAGCCTTGGAACCCTAGCTTGTAGGAGAACAATCAAGAAAACCTTTCTTGAGATTCTTGAATTACTTTCTTAAAATCTCTATGGACAATAATTATGATTTTTATTAGTGATTCATAATTGTATGGAGGAATTTGAGTTGGAAAGAATGAAATTCTTGGAGAAGGACTTACAATGAAGAAGAATCTTTATAAAAGATTGAAAGAATCTTGAATGGTGTCTTCTACTTTGATTTTTCCTTATGGTTTTGTCTTAGGATTTGAGAGAGAAGAGAATGATGTAATAAGAGATGAAATCTGATTGTTTTGGGTCTTTAATTAGTTAAGAAATTCGTTTAGGGTTTTCTTAGAGGTAAAAAGACAAAAAGGACCCTTTTTAATATTTTCCCGTTGGATAATTCGTCACAACACTGTATAAGGTTACTAAAATGGTCATAAATTTTTACTCAAAACATGGATTGATGCATAATTTGTGGCGTTTGAAAGAGGATTCAAATACCATTAATTTGATAGGTTATGGGCCACATAACTCTTTATATTCTAAAAGATATGGTTGTTTGAAGTTGACCCAAGAAGAATCTTACATCGAAACTTAATCGATAAGGAAACTTTCAACTCTACTTTGTGCTAGGAGTTTCTAGTGACCTTAATTGATATCCAAAATTATTCTCACACTAAAGAATTTACCTTTACACATATGAGAAATTTAAGAATCACCCGAATGTAGAATGGTTCAAGTCCTAACTTAGAATTTTTTGGGGTGTTACACAACATCATTTGAGACTTATATTTTTCTTTCAAATCAACATAATATATTAGAGGTTTGTACACGTGACAACCAGGTTTTAGAGATTTAGTTAAGTTGACTTGTTATCCGCATTAGTAATTGTTATTAAGATTTTTTTTTTAATTTTATTTTCCATACTTTATCAAAACTTTTGGGTCTTAGACTGACTTGTCTTGATGGGATAAGATGAGTGTCATCACATCAATTTTTGGGTTGTGACAGTTAATTCGAGAGAAGAACATAAAAACTTATTATAATTGGTCGTAAGATAACTGTGATAAGTTAAGATTGACGATTGATGAAATATAGTTCAACGATATTATAATCAACACATTGCAGTTTTCTTTTAATAACTAGTAAACTTAACAGCGCTTTGCATGGTATATTAGTAAAATTTGAAAATAATATTTTATAATAATTTGAAACAAATGAAAGGATTTGTTTTGCTTAGACCCATAACTTTTTTTTACGTATTAACAAACGATAACAAAAAATAAAATTAATGTCACGACTCGAACCATCGTGATTGGCACCACATCAACTCTATGGTGAGAGAACCATTAATACTAATTAGCTAACCCAAGAACTACACAACTTAATCAATTACTAGGTATTTAAAGTTACAGAAACATGTTTAAATGCAAGAGTCAAATAGAGTTCCCATAAACTCCCAAAAGATCTAACAACGATTAACAAAACATTGCGAAAAATATTCCCTAGAACCTGAAAGTCAATGTACCAAAACTCTAACAAGGAACCATAAGTCTTAAGAAAATGGGTCCAACCCAATTAAACAAAAGGAATCTAAAGCACTAGTCTAAGTTTGAAGATGTGGACATAAACAAAAAGAGAACTCCTGGCAGCTCGGAAGAGCTAGCTTACCCTTGAATTCGATCATGAGTATTGATCTCCTAAATGACGTCTGTCGGTAGCCGTCTGAAGATGCTCTGAGGTAGAGCCTACATCAGTCTGTTCGTGAGATGAGGGTGAGCTCATGACGTTCTGGGATTTCTTGTCCCATTCCGTATTTACATTTTGACTTGTTTTTTTCTTTTTGAGGCAGTCTTGTTTCTGTGGTCCACTTTTAGGACTTGTACTCTTTCAGTACTTCTATACATGCGACTTCTAGGTTCTTTGAGGTATCTTTTGTACATAGTTTTGGGTTCACTTCCGCATTCCTCTTATGTGTTCTGTTTATTTGTGCTTCACTTAGTTGAGGATAGTTCCCCCCTCAGTCCCATTACTCTCAAGTTCCGGGATAGGGTTTGGCTTGCCTACTGGTGGGTTTGTAGGGGCCATCATGGCTCGAGATATCAGGTCGTGACAAATTCTTCAACATAGAAATGTGAAATACTGGATGAACTGCTGCTAACTCTGACAATAACTCTAACTCATAAGCTACATTTCCAATTCTCTTGGATATCCTGTAAGGACCAATATATCGGGGACTAAGCTTCCCCCTCTTAACAACCCTCTTAAAACCCTTCATAGGTGAAACCTTCAATTACACCCAATCATCCACCTCAAACTCCAAGTCTCTTCTCCTAATATTTGTATAGGATTTCTAACGACTTTGCATTGTTTTCAACCTTTCTTGAATGATCTTCACTTTCTCCGTAACTTGATGAACCAAGTCTGGTCCTATTAGCCCAGCTTCACCAACTTCAAACCATCCAATAGGAGATCTACATCTTATCTCATAAAGAGCCTTATAATGAGCCATCTAGATACTAGAGTGATAGTTATTGTCGTAAATAAGCTCTATGAGAAGTAAGTGATCATCCCAATTACCATTGAAATCGATCACACAAGCCTTTAACATATCCTCTAAATTCTGAATCGTACGCTCTGTTTGACCACCAGTATTAGGATGGAAAGCAGTACTAAGGTTCACCTTTTAACCCAACCTTTCTAAAAGACTTCCAAAATTGTACGGTGAATTGCGGACCACTATCTGAAATTATGGACAACGGAACTCCATGAATTCTATCTCTTAAATATATAATCTAGCATAATCTTTTGCTGAATAGATAGTCTTTACCAGTAAGAAATGGGTTGATTTAGTCATCCGATCTACAATCACCCAAATCGAATCATGTTGTATGCGAGACCGTGAAAAACTAGTAATGAAATCCATGTTGATCATCTCCCATTTCCATTCCGGAAGATCTATGTTCTGAGCCATACCACCAGGCCTTTGGTGTTCTACCTTGACTTGTTTGCAATTCAGGTACTTAGCAACGAACTCTGCAATACAACTCTTCATACTACTCTACCAATAGACTTCTCTCAAGTCACAATACATCTTTGTGGAACCAGGATAGATCGAATATTTAGAGCTATGAGCTTCCTCCATGATCCTCTCTCGTAGTTCATCCACCTTTGGTACACACAATCTACCTTGATACCTCAATATACCATCTCCCCCTTGTTCAAAAGCCCTTACTTTTTGCTTATGAGCATTTGCTTTCAATTCAAGCAAAATAGGGTATTGGTCTTGTTTCTCCTTTACTTCACACTAGTGATGATTTTCAGCTCCATGCATCACCATTACTCCACCTTCATTAGAATCCGTCAATCGGACTCCCAATTGTGCAAGTTTGTGAACATCTTTGGCTAATTCTTTCTTACCTTCCTAGACATGGGCAGTACTACCCATAGATAATCTGCTCAAAGCATCAACAACTTAGCCTTACCTGGGTGATAGATAATACTCATGTCATAATCTTTGAGTAAATCCAACTACCTCTTTTGTGTGAGTTTAAGCTCTTTCTGACTGAATGCATATTGAAGACTCTTGTGATCGATGAACACATCTATATGAACACCATAGAGATAGTGACGCCATATTTTCAAGGCAAACACTACAACAGCCAACTCTAGATCATGAGTTGGGTAGTTCTTCTCATTAAACTTGAGTTGTCTGGAGGCATAGGCTATAACCTTACCATTCTGCATAAATACACAACCAACTCCAACTCTAGACGCATCACAATACACAATAAAGCCTTGTGTACCCTCCGGTAGGGTCAATATTGGGGCAGTAGTCAACCGTGTTTTCAATTCCTGAAAGCTTTGGTCACAAGCTTCAGACCATTGAAACTTCACTATCTTTTGAGTCAACTTTGTCTGGGCACGAAATAGATGAGAACCCCTCAACAAACCTCCTATAATAACTAGCCAATCCCAGGAAACTCCTAATATCCGTTGGAGAAAAGCAAGTGGCACCCTGAAGTTGATCAAAAAGATCATCAATTTTGGGAAGGAGGATCTTTATAGTAACCTTGTTCAATTGGTGGTAATCAATACACATCTTAAGAGAACTATATTTCTTCCTCACAAATAAGACCGAAGCTCCCTAAGGTGAGACACTAGGTAGAATGAAACCCTTATCAAGAAGATCTTTCAACTACTATTTTAACTCAGCTGGAGCCATTCTATATGGCGGAATGGAAATAGGTCGAGTATCAAGAAGAATATATATACTTCAGTATATTTCTCTCTCAGGAGGGACTCCGAGAAGATCATCTGGAAAGACCTCTGGAAACTCACTCACAACTGGAACTGACTGAATAGGTGGTGTCTTAACACTTGAGTCATTAAATCAAACGAAGTGATAGATGCACCCCTTGGAAACCAACTTTTTAGCCTTAAGGTACGAAATAAAATGACCCTTAGGCACAACTGAACTATTCCTCCACTCTATAACTGTCTCATTAGGAAACATGAACTTAACTACTTGAGTTTTACAATCAACTGAGACATAACAAGCATGAAGTGAGTCCATACCTAAAATAACATCAAAGTCCACCATGTCTAACTTAACTAAGTCAGCCATGGTGTCCTTGTGATTGAAAGAGATGGTACAATCCCAATAAAATCTCTCAGCTAGAATAGACTCACCAACAGGTGTAGAAACACTAAAGGGCTCAAGAAGTCGCTTGGGAAGAATATCAAATCTCATAGCAATATATGGAGTCACAAAAGATAAACTCGCACCTGGATCAAGAAATGCATATACATCAAAAGTAAAGACTTTGATTGTACCAGTGACAACATCAGGTGAATTCTCTTGCTCTTGGCGACTGGTAATAGTATACAAAAGGTTTCCTCCTCTGCTTGTCCTTGAAGTAGCTTCTCTTGGTGCAGCTCTGTCTGCTGGAGCCACTAAAGAAGATTGGGCTCTATTGCCCCCATTACCAATATCTTTCCTATTCTTAGGACACTCTCTAATGAAGTGACCTGTCAGACAACACTTGAAGCAACTAGTGGAGCCATCACGACACGCCTCTAGGTGGTTTCTACCACACTTAGCACATGTAGGAGTCCAATTGTCCCCTTGTGCCACACTACCTTGTGATTGAGCAGGTCGAGTTGTTCTTTGGTGCAGGTGCACTAGCGTATGATGGAGCAGGTCCAATTTGATTTTGTTGAAAAGATGACTGGTTTGCATTACCAACCTTTTTCTGCCCAGACTCATTATTTGTTGTCTTAGCCTTCTTGCTATGGAACTCTTCCCTATATCTCAACATGTCCTCCTCAACCTGCTGCACATTGATCATAAGCCTTGCTAATTCCATGTCCCCTATCAACTTAGCAGCCTTCCTCACTTTGGTTGACAAATGAGACAACCCGGACGCAAATAGACTCATCATGCTCCTCATATCAGCAACAATATCTGAGGCATAATAGGAAAGTTCAGTGAACTTTAGGTTTTATTCATGCACACTCATGATTCCTGCTTAAGAGTGAGAAATTATCGTACATTTTCCTCTCTCAACTCACGGGGAAAGAAAGGCCCCATGAAGGCACTTTCGAACACAACCTAACTCACAATCGATGCCCTTTCAGCTCTTCTCTTCTTCCATTGGCCGTACCATATCCTAGCAACACCGTTGAGTTGGTATGCAGCTAGTTCCACACGCTCATCATCAGCAACATGCATAACCTCAAACACCTTTTGCAACTGCTCCACAAAGTTCTCCAGATCCTCAGTGACATTTAACCCTGTGAATTCTGGAGGATTCATCCTCAAGAACTCACGGATTCTAGATGTATTAGCCACATCCTGATGAATCCCTCTCTATTGCCCATCTTGGTCTGTAAACACTTGACTCAACATCCGAATAGCATCCTGAAATTCAACATTAGTGACCTCACTTTGGGGTTGCACTTTTGATGCATTGGGTACCCGTTGATCCTAAGGATCAACATTTCTCCTAGTAGGACAACCTCGAACAGCTCTTCGTGGAGGCATGATCTGAAAGATACACACAATCACGAATTAGAAAGAAACTTTTATAGAGTTAAACTTTATCTCACAAAAAGAGTATGAAAGAAGTGAGATATTTCATAAATGGTGTAGCCTCATAATTATAGATGTGGCGTGCTTCACACCGATAACTAAGACGCTACAGACACAGCTTCATAGACACCCTAGGAATCTTAAACTTTGTGGTTTGATACCAAGTTTTCCACACCCCAAGACTACACCCTGGGCATGGCCGGCACTTGAGAACCATTGTTGGTCCCCAAGAGAACCCTTGTCCTGGCTCATTACTCAGCGGAAGACTTACTCAGTTGTAATATAAATATCAAAACAAACTCAACTCTTAACGATATCATTAATAAGATAGTTTAACTCAAAAATACTCTGAAATACTCAATACATAATTGTTCAACTCAAGTTTTAAACATTAACAATGGAAATAGAAAGACTCCTCAAAACACTGTTGTCTATGAAGCCTCTAAAATATTGTGATGGAAGTGGGAACAAGACCCACAACCTCCTAACAAAATTGAAAGATAAATGGGAAATCCTTCTAAAGCAATAAGGCTCACCAAAGCAAATATGGAACTGTGAATGGTATCAACGGAGCGCCTATTAATGACCCTGAATACCTGTTTATGTATCATAAAAAGATGCAGGCCAAATGGCGTTAGTACATTGAATGTACGAGCATGCAAGGGAAACTCTAAAGGAAAGACATAAGCTTGAATTGATAAAAAGGGAGACATGCTCACCTCATCTCAACTTAGCTCCACTCAAAACTACTCAACTAAAGAATACTCAACTCAATTCAATATAAAAGCAACAATAATGATGCAGTATAAAGAAAGCTTTAACAGTAGACAATACATCAATGTATTCAAAAATACAATAATAAACTTTTTTACTCTTATTTAGGAGATTCTCTAACCGACAACCATCACTATCAGCTATGTGATGATACATCGACTCACCCAAGCTGCCAGAACTATCCTATTCCTTGTCGGAGTATAACACATCCTCAACTAAGTGGATCTACTAAGTTATGCTTAAAAGTAATAAGGAATCATCTAAAAAGTATGACCCTTTACGCACGTTGGCATACATAGTTTATGAGGACTTTGAGTTGTCTTAACTCGTCCCCATATATAAATAAATAAATATCTATATATATATATATATATATATATATATATATAAGTCATGCTCATATGTTTTTAAAAAAACGTTACTCCTCCTCAATTTGACATTATTGCTCAAAAGATTTCTCTTAAAAGAGATGATGCTCAAAGCTCCTCATAAACTCATTTAGAAATCAATGTTTCTTTCATTTTAGATGTAAAAGTGTTACATACTTAGGAATACATAGTGCCTTCATACTCATTTTGATAAAATGAACTCAACTCTCCTCATCCTCATCCTCATACTCATTTACTCGAGTCTTAATTCAAGTTTAAAAAGATTGAAAAAGACTTCTCAAATTGACTCAAAGACTTTCTCGAACTTTACTCTTAATCTTTACTTTAATTTGAGAAGTGAAATTAAGAGACATGATTAGGACATATGAAGGATCTCCCGATGGTTTATGAAGGTTTAGATAGTTAGGATTAAGAAGGGAATGAAAGCTCGACTCAAAGGGACAAGTATGAATTAAAGAACGGAGAAGAAAGTGGTCTGACGCTCCAGGCGCAGGTGTGACGCGTCGCACCAGGACTCCAACTACTTGGGGTCATTTCTGGCTCACTACTGGTGCCCCACGCCAGCCATTCTGGCGCATCTGGGGCATGCCGCCCCAGCCCTTTTTCAAAACATTCCGACAAATTTTCTTCTAGATTTTGGGTCCGAATTTACCTAGAATCGATTGGTTCCTTCCATACTTCCTTAGATTCATTAACCCAACACAAGTACATGAAATTCTACTCGATATCTCTCAAGAACAATACTCATTCACAAGATCCTAACCTCAAGAACTCAACAAATCCAGATTATCAAAGAATGAAGCACAAAACCTCAAAGAACTCAATATACTCAATTTCATGGATGAATTTGAAATTGGAAACTTATGATTGGCGTGTTGGTGAACAAATCTATCACTGTGAAAACTTACATACCTCGAAAGAACTAAGTTCTTGGTGATTTTCCCAAAATCTTAAAACTCTTATTGAAATCTCTTATTTTTTCCTCTTGAACTTTGCCTTAGTTTTCTTGAACACTTTACACTTGAGTGAAATCTGATTTTAATAACCTTTGACCCCTAATTGATTAAACAAAACGTGTAGGTCTAGTGGGGTAAGGAAAAGACCAAAGTACCCTTCTTAATTCGGATGAATTTACATAACTGGATAGGCTGAACTCAAACGAGAATATCTCCCTCATCCAAACTCAAAATTTATCAAAATCGGTGGCATTGTAAAGAGGAATCGACAATCTTTGATTTGATATCTCATGGGCCACCTAAATCATCCTGCACCGAAAGTTATGGTCGTTTGTAGTTGACCCAAAACTCACAATTTAAGAGTAACTTGAACAACCTCAATTTAACTCTTTCCAATTTAGTTCTTTCTAAATTTAGTTGTTTCTAAGGCCGAGGTGTTACAAATGGATAGATGGATAGATAGACTTCTTAAAATTAAAATAACTTCACATTATTTTACTTAAACTTTTTTATTGTTTTTATTATTTAAATTTCATAGTTTATAGAATAAATTTAAAATATTTTAACTCAAAAAAATTGATTCTATTGATAATCTTGGTGATACAAAAGTGTGACTAAAATAGTTTTTATGTGGGATCAGATCTAGACATAAAATTTGAATTATATTTGTGATGTTTTTTTTTTTAAGACGAGTTTGGAATATGACCATGAAACATATCAATTTCAATTACAAAAGGTCAAGGGTTTGACCGACATTTACTCTTTATGAGTAATAAAGATAAAAATTTCTTGAATCTATTGTAGATTCTTAAACACTGCACTTATATTATATATGCTACCTAATATCCTTTATATTTGCCTGACGACACATTAAAAATATATAACACCCTAAATCCAAAAGAAGGCATTAGGGATGACTTTAGAAAAGGTGCAGGTGGCAACCACGAGGACCACCCACATCCCATGGATAGGGCCACAGACTATAGGTGTGGTCCATGGTAGATGGCCTCTACACTGTCTAAAACGCTCAAGACCACGGCATGACCAATAAACCATTGGCCAGACCACGGTCCGTGGTTGGAGGGTCCATGGTTCGATGCCCAAGATGTGGTTTCTGATGACCAACGATGGTCCACCAGGATGGGACGTAGGTCAGTCCATGGTCCGCCGAATGGGGTCCGTGATTGGTAAGTCAGCAGTTAAGTTCAGGGGTAGTTGAGTCTTTTCCTAATTAATTAAGTCCTATACTACATCATTTTACCCTTCACTAAGACCCCTATATAAGTGTTTTCAACCCCCAAATTAGCCCATTCAAGTCATTCTTCCAAAATCACAAAAGAAGATCAATTCTCCTCTCCAAAATATTTCTCTCTCTAGAAACTTGAAGAAGAAGAAGGATTCAACCTAGGGTTTCAAGTCAACTCTCAATTCCTCCACTGAGGATTAGCATTTGGCTTTGAGGTATAATAGTTTTCAGCCACGGATGCAGTCAAGAGTTGGCATAGACCTCTAACTCCTTCGAATATTAGAAGTTTCTTGGGTTTAGTCGGTTACTATAGAAGGTTTGTTGAGGGATTTTGTTCAATTGCCTCACCATTTACGGCTTTACTCTAAAGAAGGCTAAATTCTTATGGTTTGAATTATGTGAAAATAGTTTTCAAGAGTTGAAAGATAGACTAATTTCCGCTCTGGTGTTGACCTTATCGGAAGGGACTGATGGTTTTGTGGTTTATTGTGATGCCTCAAGAATTGGGTTAGGGTGTGTGCTTATGCAAAATAGGAAAGTTACTGTTTATGCCTCAAGGCAACTTAAGATTCATGAGAAGAATTATCCTACCCATGACATTGAACTAGCGGTGGTTGTTTTTGCCTTAAAGATTTGGAGGCATTATTTGTATGGAGTTCATGTAGATGTCTTTACCGACCATAAGAGTTTGTAATATGTGTTTAATCAGAAAGATCTAAATCTTCGCCAAAGAAAGTGGCTTGAGTTATTGAAAGATTATCATATGAGTGTTCTCTATCACCCCGAAAAGGCAAATGTGGTGGTGGATGCTCTTAGTGATTTATCTATGGGTAGTGTTGCCCATTTGAAGAAGAAAAGAGAGAGTTGGTTCGAGATGTTCATAGATTGGCCCGATTAGGCGTTCAGTTAGTGGACTCCACCAAGGGTGGCGTTATGGTTCACAATGGGTACGAATCATCTTTTGTGGCGGATGTGAAAGCCAAGCAAGGTCTTGATCCAATTTTGGTAGAATTGTTAGAAGCGTGCTTAAGAAATCCATTTAGGCTTTCTCCGAAGGGAGAGATGGTGTACTTACATATCAAGGTTGTTTATGTGTTCTAAATTTTGATGACTTGAGGAAACAGATCTTGACAGAAGCCCATAGTTTACAGTATTCCAATCACCCGGGAGCCACCAAGATGTACCGTGATGTACGGGAGATCTATTGGTGGAATGGAATAAAGAAGGATATTGCGGGATTTGTGGCTAAGTGTCCAAATTGCCAACAAGTAAAGGTTGAGCATCAGAAATTGGGAGGTTTGTCCCAAGATATTAGTATTCCTACTTGGAAGTAGGAATATTTGAATATGGATTTTATAGTTGGTTTTCCTCGCACCCGGTGACAACATGATTCGATTTGGGTGATAGTAGATCGGATGACCAAATCGGCTCATTTCCTTCTTGTCAAATTTTCTTATTCGGTGGAGGACTATGCCAAGATGTACATGAGAGAAATGGTAAAGTTGCATGGAGTGCCTTTGTCCATTATTTGCGATCGTGATACCCAATTCACTTCTCAGTTTTGGAAGTCATTCCAAAAGGGTCTTGGTACTCATGTTAAGCTTAGCACGACCTTTCATCCCCAAACCGATGGACAAGCGGAGCATACTATCCAAACTTTGGAAGATATATTAGGGAGTGTGTGATTGATTTTAAGTGTAATTGGGATGACCATTTTTCATTGATTCAGTTTGCTTATAATAATAGCTATCACTCGAGTATCAATATGGCTCCATTTGAGGCCTTATATGGTAGGAGGTGTAGATCTTCTATAGGTTTTTTTGAGGTGGGTAAAGTTGCCCTAATAGGTTCCAAATTGGTACAAGAGGCCATAGAGAACATTCGACTTATAAGAGAAAGGTTGAAAATGGCTCAAAGTCGACAAAAGTCATATGCCGATGTCAGAAGAAGGGATCTTGAGTTTGATGCTTACGATTGGGTTTACTTGAAAATCTCACCCATGAAGGGTTTAATGAGGTTTGGTAAGAAGGGGAAGCTTAGTCCCCGATATGTGGGGCTTTATCAGATTTTGAGGTGTGTTGGTAAGGTTGCCTATGAGCTAGATTTGCCAAATGAGTTGGCGTCGGTGCATCCAGTTTTCCATGTCTTTATGCTTAAGAAGTGTGTCGGAGATCTGACATCCATAGTTTCCTTATATGGCTTGGGAGTTAAGGAGAATCTTTCTTATGAGGAAGTTCCGATAGAGATTCTAGACCGACAAGTCATGAAGTTGAGAAATAAAGAAATAGCTTTCGTGAAACTGTTGTGGAGGAATCAGTTTGTAAAGGGTGCTACTTGGGACCCCGAGGCCGATATGATGTCCTGATATCCTCATATTTTTCATTCTACCCCTACTCTAGCTTGAGGTAATGAGTTTCTCTTGGTTTGTCCTTTGTTTTGGAGTCATGTGTTTTATGTGTTTCCATGATTTCTTTATGTTATGCATGTTCATGAAAAACATGTGTTTTGAAAGAAAATGAGTTTACATGATTGATTTTCCTTATGTTGTTGTGCATTGCGTATAAGTTGCCTATAGACTTCATGAGATGAATTGACGAACATGTTTTGGCTATGCTTTTTGAGAGCAAATTGTATATGGGTTCCATGAGATTTTGTTGAGCATGCTTTTAGCTTGGAGAAGGTAGTTCTTCCTTGAACATGAGTAATTTTGAAGTTCATGCATATTGAGTTGCTAGATGTTGTTCCTACTTCTGTATGATGCATTGAGTATGTTTAGCTTGGAGTTGATGTTTCCTCCTTGATTTGTGCATTGAATACATAATGGGTTGTTAGACTTAGTTTCACCCCTTTCATGATGTTTTGAGAACATCCTAGCTTGTAGTCGATAGTTCCTCCTTGGTTATATGCATTTAGATGAAGTTGCTTTGTAGGTTTGGTTGTTAGTCCCTCTCATAATCTTTTAGAACCAGTTTGATCTTATTCGAGGACAAATGACTCCAAGGGGGAGATATTGTAAAACCCTGAATCTGAAAGAGGGCATAAGGGCTAACTTCAAAAAAGTTGCAGGTGGCAACCACGAGGACCACCCACGGCCCGTGGATGGGGCTACGGACCATAGGTGCGGTTCGTGGTATATGGCCCTTGCACTGTCAAGAAGGCTCAGGACCACGGCCTAACCAACGGACCGTTGCTAGAACACGGTCCGTGGTTAGAGGGTCTGTTGTTCGAGGCCCAAGATCTAGTTTTTGACGACCAACGACGGTCCACCAGAACGGGCAGTAGGTCAGTCCACGGTCCGTCGACTGTAGTCTGTGGTTGGTAGGTCGGCAGTTAAATTTAGGGGTAGTTGGGTCATTTTCTAATTAATTAACTCCTATATTACATCATTTTACCCTTCACTAAGACCCCTATATAAGTGTTTTCAACCCCCAAATTTGCTCATTCAAGTCATTCTTTTAAAATCAAAAAAGGAGATCAATTCTTCTCTCCAAAATATTTCTCTCTCTAGAAACTTGAAGAAGAAGAAGGATGCAACCTAGGGTTTCAAGTCAACTCTCAATTCCTCCATTGAAGATTAGCATTTGGCTTTGAGGTATGATAGTTTTCATCCATGAATTTCTTTTATTAACTCCATAATTCCTCTATTTCTAAAGATAGAATTCTCCCAATTAAGTTAGGGTTTTCTTCAATTATCATGAGTTCTTTTCATTATTGATTTAAATGATTGATTCATGATCTCTTATAAATGAATTGATAAAATACTATTATTTTATGATGATTTCCCCCATGAACCCATGTAATCCCCATGTTTTCAAGTTATAAAACATATGATGTGTGATTGTGATTGTAAAGGAAGAGTTTTATGAAATCAAGCATGTATTGTCAGCTTTACATGAATTTATGATGAAATTCATATCTAACCCATGTTTTCTAAATGTTTGTCACGACCCTAAAATGGAAGTGATGATACTCGTCTTATCCCACCAAGACAAGTCATCCTAAAACCCATATATCATAAAAATGCGGAATTAAGACAAATTGAAATGTGAAAATATTGTAAATGCGGATAACTAAGTCAACTTAATAAAACCCCCAAAATCTGGTTGTCACGTGTATATGTCTCTAAAGTATTACAATTGATTCAAAAGAAAAACACAAGTTTCAAATGACATTGTTTCTAGAATAGAACAAGATCATAAATAAAAGTAAGAAGGTCCACTAAGATGACAAACATCTACCTTACAAATCTTCAAGAAGCCTCGTAGAAGAAAATAATGGAAAGTATCACAAAATTCAGGCTCGTAACCTACAAATGTTGTAGAAGCAAGGGGTGAGTACCAAACCACGCGGTACTGAGCAAGTAAACTTCTAAACACAAGCTAAGGAAATAGAATACGGGTACTCCATACCACCCCAACCGAACCTCCACAACTACAACCTGCATAAAACCAGTCCAACCTAACATTTCACATTTTACATAGCACACAGCTCAACAACAACACTATAACATTTAGATATACTCAATAACAAACTCAATATTTATCAATCACAAGTTTCACAGAAAGGCACTCAGAAGATCAGCAACACACAAGATCAAGTTCACTAATGATAAAGATTTGCAATGAAATGTCAAGTATAATTATGCATGTCAGACCTAATGATACACACCCATTGTCTCATACTCCGAGACCCATATGTGACATATCTGTGCGTGCCTCCGTCACGGCATGCAACACAACCCTCAATGTATAGTATCCATCATGGTGTGTGACACGTCCCTTGATAATAGAATTTGTTGCTATGTGTGACACGTCCCTCAAAATATAGTATCTCTCGCGGCGCACGACACGTCCGTCGAAATGGTACATCCTCTTTACTTTCTTATTCTTTCTCAATTCACATAACACTTGTCACAACCATGTCTCAGAATAATGCAAATGACATGTTCTCATAAATAATGAGGAGATGACCATTTTTATAATAATGCACAATTTAGAGCAACAAAATTGTGGTACAACATCAACAATGAGTCAATAAGCGTTTCAAACCATTCTCAACGCATCACAGATCAACAATTAATTACATTGTCTTTTATTATCCTTTTTTCATCTTCAGAACTATTCAATATGGACATATCAACCCATCACCAAGTCCCATTACTCCCCAACACATGCCACAAGGAAATACACGATTCTATACACTTAACAAGGGTTTAGAAATCCACTTGCCTCGAACAATCGAGCAATTACTCCGAGACTTGAGCCTTCCCCTTTCATTGGGCTTCCAAATCAATGTAATATATTCAAATAAATAATCACAACAAGATTTCAAAATTAACAACACTCATATTACTATGTGTCTAGTCTAGTTTCAAAAACTCACTCAAATATATAATCAAGTTCCTAATCTTGATGCCAATTAGCATGTAAACTCTTATATTTTCCAAATTTTAAGTCTAGGATTAAGTCTCAATTTATAAAAAATAAAACCTCAAAATCCTTAATTAAATGCGAGAATGGAATTGCCCAGATTTTCAATTTTTAGAAATCACCAACTTATGCTCAACTAACCAAGAATCTTTTTTCGGTGCGGAATTCATCTTATTGGTTGGTGAGGGGTTCATGACATTTTTGGTAGTGTAGTAGGTGTAGAATTCATGACTTTTTTGGTAGGTGGTAGTGTGGTAGGTGAGTTATTTATTTTAAAGATTTTATTATAATATTCTTTTGTTTAGTGTTTTAATCTTGATATCTCTTTAATATTATTTATGATATATTCTAGGTATAACATATCTTGGGCTCTTTGGTACATATATAAATTTTCCTCCATTAATTGTTCTAATAGTTTTATGTCTTCCATAGATTCTATCCAATATTGCAAATACTCGTAGTTCATTTTAATCTGAATTTATTTCTAAATCATACCATTCTATTCTTTCGTAGTTTAAATCATGTAGGTCTATTTCATACCATTCTTGATTTAATATAACTTCTGATTCGTAATCATTAAATATTTTTTCCCATATTATTCTTCTTAATTCAATTATTTCTATATTTTTAAGTACATATAAGATTAAAGTTTCGTAGTTTTTTATCATTTCATCATGCATGTATGTAGTCATGTTCTTTATTATGCAGGTTTCTTATTTCAAATTATTCCTTCCTATCATATTCATAATTGATTAAATTCATATTAGATCATTATGAACTAGATTATCTTTATCATGTTTTCATGTCACTACTAGCATCGTACTTTAGCGGATACTTCCTTCTTATCAGCGCCTCAACTTTGTTTACTCCCCTAAACGGCTTTCCTCGCCTACCGGTTTCAACATTAGGATGGCATAGTATAGAAGTTTTCTCCCTGTTTCCAGTGTGCTAATAAACTAGAAATCATGATTCAAATAATTCTAATACTTAATAACTAACATAAATTTATTCAATATATATATGATATTCAAGAATATATGAAATTAGTTCCACATATTCTTTGAACAATATACCTTTGCCTCTTGCTTAGTCATACTATCTGAAATATCTGATTGGATTTCAGATTTTTCCATTAGTATTTTAAATATTTATCTTAATTGAGAGAGTGTTTTATGAAAGAGGATTTTTATTTAGGCATTGCCTACCTTCTCATTTACATATGCCTTCCTTTATATAGAAAGGATGTGCTACTTTACAACCTTTCACAACACTACACGTACATACTACTTAATAATGTACCTATATAATATAATAATGTGCCTAATAATAATACACATCTACTTATGACACACACCATACCTACTACTTATGACACGCCATACCTTACTTTACACTTGTCCACCATTCCTATCTACTTACTTTAATATGCACATGCATAATAATGCATAGTTGACTAATTTACATAATAATGCATATTTGACTAATTTACATCTTATCTACACATCTTTTTGACTACTTTACGTTATTTACTTTATCTTTTTTGCCCCTTTGTCTGCTATTTGCATCTTATCTTCATCATCTTCTTTTACTCTAAATCGACATCTGGATTTTATGTTATCTTCACCGTTACATTTCGAACATATGTGATCAGGATATTTATGTCCAATTAATTTGCAATATCTGGTTAATAACTCTGTCGAAATAAATCCTGTCTTTAGTGCTCTCGTCGTAGGTCGTTCTTCTGGCTTAAGTGATGACAAAATCTATCTCTGGACTTCATCCATATCTGCTTTCCTTAGCTCCCTTGAATTATAATAAATCATTAGCTGATCTCTTGCATAGTAGCTCCATATAGCGTTTCCGTTTAAATAATTATTTGCTAGCTCCTGTATGATAGTTAATATACCAATTATTCTTTTGGTGGCATAAAAACTTGGTATCTCTATTTTGCATATCTCTTCTTGTTGTCCGATGTCCTTGGGTATAATCATATCTTTAGTTAGTCCTCTCTTGATAACCTGTATTGGAGGTTTTATTTCCTCGTATAGTATCTCCGCTGGTGCTGTATAGAATTTTATATAAAATAAATTTCCTTTTGGAACTCTTTTGTATGTGAATGCCTTGTGTAGTTCTGGTATACCACTAACTTCTTCTCCGTCGTATGTGTATACGGTATTTAACAGTCCGTAGTCTTTACATGTTCTTACTAAATTAGCGTTAGTTTTTGGCTGTGCAATTAACTTATTATATCCTTGTAGCTTTTGTGTCAAATAATCCTGGTTTGGTTCTTTTGTAGTTGATCTGGGGTTAAGGTTTAAATAAGTTTGGATATTTTGTACATTTTCGATATAGGTTTGTGTGATGTAGTTATATGTCTTTTTCTCATTTTGGTTTTGCAAACTATCTGCGTATGTAGATGTTTGTGGCTCTATGGACATATGTCTAGGTGTCCTTTGGGTAAATGGTTTTGCGAATAGCTGGTTTCAGTTCACATTTTTATGTTGTTTATCGCTAACTTGTTTCCTTGTACCTACAACTGTATTTAAACAAACATTATGGGTTTTAAGGAGTTCCCATCGTCTCCTTTTAGCTCTGGGTTTTTTCCGTCTTCCGATCGACGTAGCTCCGCATTTTTATAGTCATGTTGTTGACTAGCTTTAGACTTCAGATTATCTACATTAGTCTTTAGTGTTTGTATCTCGTTGTCCATACTATCCACTTTTGTACAAAGTGTAGTAATAGCTTTGAGTATCTTTTGATTGTATCTTCTTCCTCAGTCTCAGTCTGAATAGCTTTGTCGTGATAGGTAATCTGCAATAACATTCTTATCATTTTTATTACTTCAATTGTAAATGTAAAATTTAATATATTTAATATCAATCTCCTTATTTCTTTTGTTGTTATCGAATCTTGTATTTTTCTTGTTAGCCACCATTTTACTTGTATATTATCTGTTCTTATAATAAATTTGTTATATACAATATATGGTTCAAATGATAATAAACACTTATACACTGAATATAATTCTTTTCTATTTATTTCCCATTTTATTTCTGTATTATTAAATGTTCCTAAATAATACCTACAATGATGTTCTATCGTATTGCCATCATATCTGTATTTTAATATTCCTCCATAACTTTTTTCACTCGCATCTGATTCTACTATATAAGTAAATTTTTTGTTTTCGTCCGGAAAATATAGTTTAGGTAGGTTTTTACATAATAATTTTATTTTTTGTATTTGTGTTTGGTTTTTCTTGTCAAACTGGTATTCTACATCTTTCTTTAATTTTTATTGCAATGGTTTTAAATTCTCTGCTAATTTTGGTATGTATTCTCTTACTTGATTTACTAGTCCTAGAAATGATTGTAATTTCTTTTTCGTATCTAGCTGTTCATTTGAGTTAATTATTTTTTGTACTATATGCGTTTGCATTTTTATCTATTTGTATTCCTAGGAATTCTATTTGATTTTTCATTATGTCTGCTTTCTTTTTACTTAGACTTATCCTGAATATTCTATAATATGTATGAATTTTTCTAACAATCTTATGTGTTCATCTTGGGTTTTAGAATATAGTAATATATCGTCAATATATACTACACAATTTTCTAATTGTTTAAAGTAGTTATCCATAAAGTGTTGATATCTACCTAGTGCATTTTTATATCCGAATGGTAATACATTCCATTCATAGAATCCTTGTGGTACAGTGAATGTTGTTAGTTTTTTAGATTCTTCTTCTAGTTTTAAGTGATAAAATCATGATTTACAATCAAATTTGCTAAAATAATTATATCCTTGTATTTGTCTTATCTTTAGTATTTTATTCGGTATCGGATAATTATATGTTTTAGTTTTTGCATTTAAATTTTTATAATCAATAATCATTCTGCTTTTTTCCTCTTTTTTGTTCACTATGTTTATTTACGATAAAGGCCGGGCTTGTGTGCTTACTATTGCTTCTTGTATATATCCTTTTTCTAGTAATTCATTTATATGTATCCGATTAAATCATTAAAATTATACTTTAATAATTTTTGGGTTATTATACTATTATTATCAATTAGCTCAATTTTCACTTTTGTTTTATGTTTCTCCCATCCTTGTAAAGGATCCTCATTATATAATAATTTTAACTTATCTTGAATTATTTTTACTTTATCTATAGAGAATATAATTAATTCTATTTTAGGGTCTTCTTCTTTTATATTTTCTAATTTTTGTGTAATTTTCTCACTTCCTTTTATCCATTCTGTTGTTTTTTGTTTTTTATTATTTACTCTTTTTGCTCCTATTTTTTGTTTACAGGGTGTCGTGAACCACCAGTGTGTTTTTGTTATTATATGTGGGTATAATCTTTCTAAAAATGGCATTCCTAATAGCATATCTTTTGTAGTTAATTCAAAGTTATATATTTCTTCTATAGTTAATATCTTATCCCATATTTGTATTTTTATATTTTTTGCCTTATATGTGATCATGCTTCCTTCATTATTAAATCATGTTACTACTATGGTGTTTTTAATTTTTTCCACTTATCTTCTGGTAAATAATTGTATTTACATATATTAGCTTCTGCTCCCGTATCTATCTTGATGTATAAATCGGTTGTAATATCCTTCTATTATTATCTTTGCAAGTATATTTATTTTCATATTTTTATCATACTAAAGTCCTTTTTATTATTACTCTTTTATTTTCATAATTTATTGTTAACTGTTTGTCTTCTAGATTATATGGTTTTACTTGTTCTAGCCATTTTATTTCTAAAATGATATTTTCATCTCCTTGATATATTTAGAATTTTATCACTATTGGTACTCCTCCAATGATTATTTCCTTTTCTGTAGTTTCTTCGGTATACATTAATGTTTTTGGTAGTTCGGGGCATGATTGTTCAATAGTTATTATTTTATCTTCCGTCACTAATTCTCTTGTATATAGTTTTCTTCTCGCCTGTATCTATTAATATTAAATATTTTCGTTGTTCCATTATTCCCGTTATGTAGTAATGATGTGGTTTTATTTCTTCTTCCATTGATTTTTGTAGAGTTTTATCTATTCTTCTTGAGGTACTCATTTTTTATGAGATTTGTGGTATTTCACAGTTCATGTTTATTCTTTTTGATGTGCTTAATCTTTCTTTTACTATTTCTAAATCTTCTTCTATGTCAATTTCATTATAACTATAGTCGTTCTTGTCTATGACTGTGACTATTCTTTCAAAAGGATTTTCTATTTTTATTTATTTTATTTTATTTTTTGTTGTTATTTTATGTTTTGTTGTTAAAACATATAAGTTTTTACATCTAGCTGTAAATATTTTACTTCCCGGGGCTAGTTCTATTCCTGACATTTTCCAATATAATACTAATGATTTATCTATATTTCTGTCATTTATTGCTACTGAGTAGTTAGCACTTATTATAAATTTAAATTTTTGGTATATGAGGTTACCTTTTACCGCACTTATTATACTTTTTTTCTATGGGTTGTATAATTCTATCATTGCTAAGTATATTTCTATGGGTGTATCTATTCCTTCTCTAAAACATGCTTTTATTAGTATTTCTGTTCCTCCTAAATGTACATATTTAATTGGATTTTTAGCCTTAATATCTTGTATTTCTTTATTTATTATTCGTTTATTTATTATTGGTATTTTGGCCTTTCCTTTAGTGTATTTGCAATCTATGATATGTTCTCTTTGACTTACTACATAATATTCTTCTTTTTGTCGTTTAAACCAGTTTCTTATGGTTGGTATTTCGAATATTTTTGCTACGCTTAGGTCTAATTCTTTTCCTTTTATTTGTCAAATATACTATTATCAAATATTATTTTCTTTCTAAAGATTCTTCGTCTTGATGTTCTTCTTTATTTATTATTTGTATATCTTTTTCAGTCATTTGTTATATTATAGAATTCATTGTCTGATTCTATTTCTATATCTTTTTCTATTTCATTTTCTGATATTTCATATATACTGTCTTCACTTTCTAATTCATAATCTATGTATTCTATCTGCGTGTATTTTTCATCGTCTATTATTATTTCTGATATTTATTTTTTCTTTGGATTTTTAGGTAATTTACAATCTCTAGCTATGTGTCCTAATTTTCCACAATTATAGCAAGTACATTCCGTTAGTTTTCTTTTTGTCTATATGGTCTTTTGGTTTTGTAGTTTTTTACATAGTACCTTCTTCTTGGTTTTTATATTTATATTTTGATCTATATTTTTTATTATATTTCTTTCTATTTTTATAATACCTATCCGTACAACCAAATTGAGGTGCTGTTTTATTTTTGCAACATGCCAAGTTTTTACCAATATTTTTTCCATTTTTATTTCTTCTTTATGTTTTTCACATAGTTCCATAAACCATCGTTGCAAGAATTTATTCTAGCTCCTAAGGTATCTGTTAATTCTGCTTCATTCCAACTTTTTATTACTTTTGAATTAAAAGGTTCTGGTAATTTTGTAATATATAATTTTCTTATTTCTTTACTTTCTTCTATGCTATATGTTCCTTTATAATAGTATTCTCTAAATGCACATGTATATTCATCTATGTAACACATATTACATATTGCTAATTTTGTCATTAGATTTCGATTTATGATTTTTTCTTTATTTTGTTCTTCTACCTCTGTTGTCATACTACAAATTATTTCTTATAGCTATTTCGTATTTATATAGTATTTCCATAGATGTAGTAGCTATTTCTCCATCGAATTTTTTATTACTTCTTAAAGTTGTTAAGCTTTCACTTGTTAAATTTTGTAGCCATAATTTTACTGTTCCTATAAGTGTTCTTTCTATGTATCCGGTGCTCTGTTTTACTATCTTGTACTATTAATTGTTTTGATATGTATCCATCCATAATTGGATTGTTTTATTTATATCTGCTACACAGTCTAAATCTAAAAAATCATGTTGTCCAATTATTGGTTTAGGCGTCCATTTTTTACTTAATCTTTTATCCCATGTAGTTTTTTCTTTATCATATTTTTATAGTTTTCATTATAATATTTTGGATTAAATTTTTTTGGGTTTTTACTCCTGATGTGCTAGGTTTTTCTCCATGTCTATGTCTTCTGTATTTACTTCTAAATTCTTTGTATTATCTATGTTTGCTAAAGTTCCATATATGTTTCGCTTGTTTCGAATGTTGTTCTAGATCATCGTCGTTTATTTCATCAACTTTTATTTCGGGTAGATTATCTTGGCTATTTTCTTCTTTTTCTTCTAATTCATCTTGTAATTGCAATTTTTCTTTAAATTTAATTATCTCATTTGCTAATTTTGTTTTTTTGTTCTTTTTCTTTTTGTTTAATTTCATACATTTCTTTTAATATTGCTAGCTCTTTTTCTAGCTCTATTATTTTAGTATTTTTTACTTCTTCTAATTGTTGTACTTCCTTTTTTGCTTGTTGTTTTATTTTTTCAATTTCTGTTTTTCTATCTATTTCTTCATTTTCTTTTGTTATTTTATCATAGCAGTTAAACTATCTTCTAGTTTTACCCGTTTTTTTTCTAACATTAAATTAGATTGTCACCTATTTTCTTATATCTTCTTCCTAGATTAGAAAATATTATCTTTATTTTTAATCCGTCATATTTTCGTATGTTTTTCATCTATTGCGTATTCTTCCTATTCATTATAAATTGTGTTGAAGTTTATATTCTAAGTTATTTATTTGTATTTCCAGATATAAATAGTCTTTCTTTGTGCTATTATAGATTTGTGACAAATTCCTGCAAATATATTACTGTTAAGTGTATTTTGCCTATGTGCTAATTCTTGTCTTTTTGCTATAATTATTTCATTAAGTTTTTTTCTATATTCATTATTCTGTTATTCATTGTACTTTAAATATTGAATATATTTATATTCTATTTAGATATATTATCTATTAATTGATTAATTTTTTGTTATCAGTTTTTGTGATATTAAGTGTTTATATTCCGGATATAATTTGTTTAATTTTCTTCTTATTATTCTTAACTTTCTACTAGTATGTTTCTTACCATGTTTCTTATTATCCATAGCTCTAATATTACACTATCATTGTATCCCAATTCCTTGGCATCATACTCTATATTATTCACCCAATTTTTAAAATAACTTTTAATAGAATTAAGTAACAACTCCAATTTGTTTCCTTTCTATTATGGGTATAATCCATTATACCAAGTTTAATAAACATTGAAATTAACAATAAAGCCACTACAGATGAGTTGCAAACAAACAAAAGGACCCTATAACCCTTATCCATTTGCAACGTGTAACCCCATTCATCCCTATCAATATATAATAATGAATTTCTACACTTACACTAAATGTTCCTTATCTTCCAAATTCAAATTAAAATAATAATAACTAATAATTTCCCTCCCCACTGACAATTTATCAAACAGAAAATTGAAACTTGAATTAGTTTTAACTTTAGAAGAGAGGTCGTGTGCTATCTCGGAAGGTTTTGTATCATGCGGCTCTTATTTGAGTTATAACCGAAAATTACTAAAGTCTCTTTAACTTATTTTAATAACAGAGTTAAACTTAGGGTATTAAATAAATTATGGACTTGGCTCATTAACCACCCACTAATAAAAATTAATTATTTAATAAATACCACCAACTAAATAACTGAAGTTATCGAATAGTTTAAAACTCCCAAACCAACTTCACCGACTGATCAAAACATGACACCTAACAACTATCAGGAGGGGTAAACAGTAATATTTATGATAATTTCTAAAAATAATTTTCCGGGTCATTACATTATCTACCACTAAAAACCATGTTCGTCCCTCGAACATAAGGAAAAGAAGGAAGAATAATTGAATTACCAAAAGTCTAAGTTATGACCTACCAGTCGGTGTTCATCTCTCCAAGTGAGCTCCTCCTTAAGACCATTCCATTAAGATCAACTACTAAAACTAGACTTCCAAATCAAACTTTGGAAGTCTACAAATCAGGAGTGATTATCAAGCCACAGAATTAAACTCAAGAATCCAATCTGAATAAAAATTCCCTAGCACATAACGTGATCACTAGGAAGAATCTTTTCTCATAACCATGATAAAATTTTGAATCAGTATGGTACAATCAGAGGTGAACCTGAACCAATCACCACATACTCATTGCACAAACAATCACAAATCTTATCAAGATTCTCATCTCACAACATAATCTTTCCACAAGCTAAAGTTATAAAGATATGACCTTTAGACATCAAAGTAATCATCAAGAAGAATCCAACTCATCTGATCCAAAAGATTGAAATTATCAAGTAACCCAACAAGCGATACACTTCAAAATGCAGAATCTCTAACAACCTCTTAGACAATGTAACTCTTTATAGTTCTTATATAAGTTCTCATGAGGAAAGGTTGTGCATGTAGAACTACTGGTATACTTCAACTATCCCAAACACACCAAACCAATCATAATTGAATTGACCAAGTCTTCCAAGGATTCTACCCTATCAAGAGGACATAAGAGGATTGGTACTTGATCCACCACAGGGATTCACCCATAGAAGTGGAAACACTCATGAGCATATGCGACGAATCATACTCCAAATTATGTTCAAAATGGAAGTAGGTGGTCAACTAAGAACATATGGAACCAAGGTCGAGTAACATTAAATATTGATTTTATAGTTCCCATATCAAAATTTCCACTCATCAGACTCCATTTCCTTGATTATTAGCCACCTACGATCAATCAGTCTAGTCCATATTACAATCGTACATACACTGGTTTATCGACCCCACATGTTCTTCACAGTACTACAGTGAAGTCAACCCTCCTAATACTAACAAAATTCATAACCACACAAGTCTTTTGCCTTGCTCTTAAACCATCACTAGTATCAAAATCTTCTTAGAAAATACATTGTCGCCTCTAAAAATTTCAAAATATGGCTCCATTCTTTCCATTTAAGCATTCCATGACAGATATGAGTCACACCTAATATGATAGCACTAATTTCAAAATTTAAAAATATTTTTCCATCGAGGTACAATAATTGAATCACACCCAAAGTCAACTTCGCGCAATCATTCACATACCAAGCTTCAAACTACTATTCAATCATCATATACCTCATGCCAAAAAACTTAGAGAAATTCTTATTCACCCCAATAATTTATATAGTATGAGCACATAACCTCTATTTTACTATCAAATGTCTATGTAACACATCACATCAGTCTGTGTAGTCCCATTTAAAAGAGTAGTTTTCAATCCCTCAATCCTCAATAACCATGTATAGATGTAAGCCCTATTGTTGTCCATCCATAAGTCACATACCATAATCTGAACAATTTAGCCCCACATAATATCACACAATCTTACACACATCACTATTTTCCACCCAAATCAAAACTCAATCTTCATGAAAGTTGCTGATAAATCTCTAGTAAGTCTGTGCCGAACCATTTCACATCTCATAGTCATATTTGAACTCAAAGGGAAAAATTCATACAACCTTCAACTTCTAACCAAGGGCTTATATGAGAGGTCTTATTCCTTCACCTCTCCTTAAATCTTCTCATCAAGCAAAATTTTAAATATCTTTGAACTCTTCAATACACCAGACTCTTGTTCCTTTCACTAACTCGGTTACCAATCTTATCCTTTAAAAAGCAACTCATGACATTCTACTATATACTCTAGACTAAAACTTTAAATGAAACCCTTCCTTAGGTCCTTTAACAATCACAAGTAACAAACTTTACAACTCATACCATCCACAAATCCTTCCAAATGTTCAATACCTGATGCATTGATCTTTTTTTTCTTACTAATCCATACCTTGATAAAATATACAACCACAAACGTAGACTTACAAAGAAAAATTTGAATTCTGAATCCAACTATGAACCCAATCCTCTTATCTATCGACATTAGCTCATACCTTGAATATTTTTATGAATTCACGTATCATAGCTTATCATAGATCGCCTCTCCATCGACCTTATCATATCCTTCACTAAAAATTTAATCGTACTCATTACCAAACTCAAAACCACAGAAAAACCTATCATCACACTCGAGCTGAACGTCTGTACACTCTTTTCTCAAATTTCATTCAATTGTTTTTAACCAACATGATGAACCCATGACACTATTATCATAAGTAGAGCAAAATGGATGAAACCACACATCTCTAAACCCAATTTTCTACTATCTGAAGATACATCTTTTGTCCTTGCACTCAAAGTAAATATCTCTGTTCTCGATCGCCTATTTCCAATGACTAAACTAATCCCACTAATTCTTTTCAATTTGTGACTCTAGTTCATTTCAATTCTATTCGAGTGGTGTCTCAGCACCTCCTATAACTTTCCATGCAATTACGCTACTCATCAATAGTAGCAAATCATAGCATTAGATACTCGCATGTCATTATTACTATACAAAATCCATTTAACCAATAATCTTTATCATATAGTTGCATCCTAATCACAATCCATCACGAACTCTTACTACCATCATGCTCAGTTAGCCCTTGCCATCACCACAAAGTTAACCTTGTCATCAACATGATATCTCAAACCCAACTATGCAAATCAAATTCAAAAGACTAACTCAATTTTATACACACTTTCTTACTAAAATTCTAAATTACCTTCACGCATGTAAACTCATTGAGACTTCTTTTACCTATAAACTTGCCATCCTAATATCGATCCACTTCCATGGAGCTTACGATGAAATCACCATTCCTTTAAAATCCTCGAGATACACTTCACAACCTAAACACATCAATTCCGTACCAAAGATCAAACACAAAAAGATTCCTTATAAATAATGCTTAACCCATTCATCTGTAGTAACAAGCTAATTGGTTTCTCAAATATTAATGCAACATCAAATCTTATTATATGAGCATGTGATACAATTGAAAACTCCTTAAGTATTTAGTATTCACACTTACAATCGATGTATGCGTTTCATATAACACTACTACCACATCATGACAGTTTGTTAGATCCACCACTAGAACATATCATACCTACTGAGAAGATTGTACCCAAATAGCCCACACATTTTTGCCCATTAAGTACCTATAATACACTACAAATTCGTTCAGTCTCTCATCCAAAAGCGATATGCATTCCTTCGTAGGTTAGGTCTATAGCAAAAGTAACACAGTCCATAACTCTAACCAAGTAAGAATTGATACCATTGTAATAGTCATATCATGGCCCTCTTTGATATACTCTCAATACATAAAATCGTACTAGATAATCTGACTTCAATTGGCACAACATCATTCTCATCATTTGCTAAGAAACCCATAAATGTTATGACAACTTTACTTACTTATTTTCCATAGTTTACAATGTTCATCATCTAGCTATCCCTTTAATCATTCCACTTCCAATTGCCGAACCACTCCAGAAATCACTTTACCACACAAGTATTATTCCCTCTATTGGGGTAACTAACCAAAAAAATACATCACGTTCATTGAAGTCCCTCAAACCATTGTTCAAACTCATCATTCAAATATCGTCAAAATGGCATCATCGAGCCATCACCTTACTCAATCCTTTCTAATTGTTGAACATTCTTAATCTGACCACACATAATTTCCATAGGTATATTGCTTCCACCTTAGTACAAGATCTAAACATCCAAGACATAAACGATACAAACTTCTCACATGAGGAATCACGCACAAGTCATCACTATAAGTAAGAGAGAATGGAATGAAGTAAAAAAATCAGACGGACAATTGAGGTATGATAGAGTTTCAAGAAGTGAAGATTTTTCCTAAAATTCCACTATAACCTCTCGAAGATAAGTACAGAAATCTCTGTACCGATCCTCGAGAATCGGTTGTGTACCACGTGAGACCTATGAACTTGGGAATCTGATACCATTTTGTCACGGCCCAAAAAGGACGTGATGGCACACGTCTATCCCACCAAGACAATCAACCTAAAACTCATATATCACAAAAAATGCAAAAGTAAGACAAATTGAAATCTCAAAAATATCGTAAATGCGGATAACTAAGTCAACTTAATAAAACCCCTAAAATATGGTTGTCAAAGTGTACAAGCTTCTAAAGTATTACAATTGATTCAAAACAAAACACAAGTCTCAAATAACATTGTTGCTAGAATAGAACAAGAATAAATAGGAGTAAGAAGGTCCGCTGAGATGACAAACATTTACCTTACAAATCTTCAAGAAACCCGGAAAAGAAGAGAATGGAAGTATTGCAAAATACAGGCTTGTAACATATAAAAATTGTAGAAGCAAGGGGTAAGTACCAAACCACCACGGTACTCAGCAAGTAAACTTCTAAACAGAAGCTAAGGGAAAGAATTAGGGTGATCCTTACCACCCAACCGAACCTCCACAACTACAACTGCATAAAACTAGCCCAACCTAACAGTTCACATTTTACATAACACACAGCTTAACAACCAACACTCTAAGATTTACATATCCTCAAAAACAAACTAATATTCATCATCACAAGTTCCACAGAAAGGCACTCACAAAATCAAACAACACACAAGATCAAGTTCACCAATGATAAAGATGTTCAATGCAATGAACTGTAATGTCAAGTATAATGATGCATGTCTGACCTAATGATACACAACCCGTTGTCTCATAGTCCGGGACTCAATGGGGACATATCTATACATGCATCATCGTGGCGTGCGACACGACCGTCTATATATTAGTATCCATCGCGGCGTGCGACACGACCGTCTATATTAGTATCCATCGCGGCGTGCGACACGTCTCTCGGTAATATTAATTTTTTCAGGACATGCGACACATCCTCAAGATATAGTATTTGTCGCGGCGCGCGACAATCGTCCGTCGAAATGGTACATCCTCTTTAATTTCTTATTATTTCTCAATTCCATAACACTTTGTCACAACCATGTCTTAGAATAATGCAAATGACATTTTTATAATAATGCACAAATCACAACAACACAATCGTGATACAACATCAACAATGAGTCAATAAGCCTTTCAAACCATTCTCAACACATCACACCCAACAATTTAATCACATTGCCTTTTACTACCCCCTTTTTCATCATTAGAATTATTCAATATGGACAAGCCAACACATCACCAAGTCTCATTACTCCAAATACATACCCAAGGAAATACATGATTCTATGCACTTACAAGGTTGAGAAATCCTACTTGCCTTAAATAGTCGA